>NC_057811.1:449732821-450032821 GCF_018294505.1 Triticum aestivum
GGAGGCACCGTGTGACACCACGACGGACAACGCACCGCATGGACCAACACGTTGCATGACCAACACACACTTCGACCTATGCCCCCCCATCAAGATGCTTATGAAAATTAAACGAGCCGAAGACGAGCAGGAGGTTCCCTGCACCGGAGGCGCCGTGTGACACCACGAGGGACAACACGCCGCATGAACCAACACGCTGCACGACCAACACACACTTCGACCTATGCCCCCCTTCAAGATGTTTATGAAAATTAAGCGAGCCGAAGGCGAGCAGGAGGTTCCCCCGCGCCAGAGGCGGCGTGCTCCAATTTAGTAAAGTTATACAAACCATGCCTCTTAGTATACACCTATGCCTACAGAGAATTCACACATTGGCATTCACAGGATTGAGCGATGCCTCCGTAGTCATCACGACCGTGCGTCAAATCATGCCTTTTCTTCGTTTGTATGAAAAAGTTGTTGTTTTTGCCTTACTTGAAAGGTCACAGTTGATAGTGTTGGTAGGCCCTGCCCGTAACTACCCCATAAATCTCCATTTCCCAGAAATATAATGGGAACAAAATGGGTTACAAAAAGGAAACAGGGAACCAACGCGGTTGGCCGTTATTTTGTTGTGCTATCGCGCGAAAAGGGAAAAACCAAAAATTCTAGTAGTTGGAGGGTTAAACTACAAAACGCACGAAACCACACACTGGAAAGGGAAAACCGGGAACCAACCGCGCCGGCTGGTTTTCCCTTGCGGGAGCGCTCCCAACGCGATACTTGTCACCCGCGGAGCGCTCCTGAACCGCTTGTTCCGAGCGCTCCGAAGGAGCGCTCGTTAACTAGTTGCTCTCGCTTTTACTACAGAAGTGGCAATGCCATTTTCAATCTGGCGCTTATCATGTCAAATAGAGCCATTTGGTACATGGCACACATCCCTCTCGAAATAACGGGCCAGTTCATGTAACTGCAAAGTAGCTGGTTGTTTATGTTTTTAGGAAGCTTCTAGTAGCTTTCAGTTGATCCTTCATGTTTTCCCTGCTTGGTTTTTATACGATTTATTGTTGTTTTTTTGTTCAGGTTTTGTTGTTTTCGCTTTCTATTAGTTTTTCCAAAAAAAAAAAATTCTTGATTTTTTATTCAAATTTTTGAAAAATTCAAAATTCATGGGCATTTTTAAAATACAAATTCTTTTTTCAAATACACTATTTTTTCAAAAATCATGATATTTTGCAGATGCATGTCTTTTTTTAAATCCACAAAAATTTAAACTTCTTGAACCTTTTTCAAATTCATGACATTTGAAATTCATTATTTTGTTCAAATTTTTGAACTTCTTAAAAATGGAACACTTTTTTCTAATCAATTATTCTTTTATTTTTTCAATTCAGGATTTTTTTGTCGAATTCTTGTTTTTTATATGTTTTGTAGCAGTACATAAAAAACTGGAAACGGCCGAACGACCAAGACAACTTAGAGCATGTACAATGGTGTTATCTTAGGAGTGCCATGTAGGATAAATGATGAGGTGAAGGTGAGAGAACTCATAAGAAAAGGTACGTCAATTCAACCTTGGTTTTCTAATTCTTGCATTCCCTTTCTTAATGGCAATGTCCAACAATAAAACCAAACCATAATCACAGATTAAAAGGATGTATGCACTCATGAAGAAGCATTACGAAGAAGCGGAACTACAAGCCAACAGTGAACCAAACTTCTCGAGGATAGCAGAAACACCTAACAGAATTTGCGTGCCAAAACATCAGGGTACCCAATGCGGACACTTCTTGGAGATTTTTTATGGACTAGAACACCCAAGATGGGCCAGAGCAGCACCTGGGGGGTGCCCCGAGGGGGGCACAACCCACCAGGGCGCGCCTGGGGGCCCAGGCGCGCCCAGGTGGGTTGTGCCCACCTCGGTGGCCTCCCGCACCCTCTCTTTACACTATAAATTCACAAATATTCCAAAACCCTTCGGGGTTAACCTAGATCAGAAGTTCCGCCGCCGCAAGGCTCTGTAGCCACCGAAAACCAATCTAGACCCGTTCTGGCACACTGCTAGAGGGGGGAATCATCTCCGGTGGCCATCTTCATCATCCCGGCGGCCACCACGATGAGGAGGGAGTAGTCCACGCTCGGGGCTGGGGGTTTGTACCAGTAGCTATGTGTTTAATCTCTCTCTCTCTCGCGCGCGATCTATATCATGGGCTTTGTTAATATAGATGGATCATATGATGTTTCCCCCCTCTATACTCTTGTTGTGATGAATTGTACCTTTACCCTTTGAAGTTTTGTCTTGTCGGATTGAATATTCAGATATGAAAACACATGATGTATGTGTTGCGGTATGAATACTTGAGCTGACAATGGGGTATCGTATTGATTCACTTGATATATGTTATGGCACTCAACTTGCGGACTCCCGAGGTGACGTTGGAGTAATCTATGCATAGGGGTTGATGCATGTTTTTATTATCTTTTCTCCGATAGAAACTTTAGGGTCTCTTTGTAGTTCTTTGTGTGGATTGAGTATTATGAATATGAATTTTCTTTGGTGTTATTTTAGTATGAACTCTTGATTAGATCGGCCGGAAAGAAGAGCTTGCGTTATTTTAGTACGAACTCTAGGATAGGTCGAACGGAAAGAATAGCTTTGAGGTGGTTTCGTACCCTACAAACAATTTCCATGTTTTGTTCTCCGCTAATAGGAACTCGAGAGTGATTCTTTATTGCACTCTGAGGGATAGTCATGTGATCCAACTATGTTAGCATTGTTGAGAGGTTGCACTAGCGAAAGTACGGACCCTAGGCCTTGTTTTCAAGCATTGCAATACCATTTTTGTGTCCGTTTACTACTTGCTACCTTGCTGTTTTTATTTATTCAGATTATAAAAATATATTTCTACCTTCCATATTACACTTTTATTACCATCTCTTCGCCGAACTAGTGCACCTATACAATTTGCCATTGTATTGGGTGTGTTGGGGACACAAGGGATTTCTTGTATTTGGTTGCAGGATCGTTTGAGAGAGACTATCTTCATCCTACGGCTCCCATAAATTGATAAACCTTAGGTCACCCACTTGAGGGAAAATTTCTACTGTCCTACAAAACTCTGCGCTTAGAGGCCCAACACATGTCTACAAGAATAAAGTTGCGTAGTAGACATCACGTCTCGAGGCGGAACTTGGGCAGGAGCACTTTTGCCCTCCGACGGAGCGATTCCGCCGGAGGAACTTCCCTCCCAGAGGGGGAAATCATCGTCCTCATCATCACCAACAACTCTCCCATCTTGGGGAGGGCAATCTCCATCAACATCTTCAACAACACCATCTCATCTCAAACCCTAGTTCATCTCTTGTGTTCAATCTTGTTACCGGAACTATAGATTGGTGCTTGTGGGTGACTAGTAGTGTTGATTACATCTTGTAGTTGATTACTATATGGTTTATTTGGTGGAAGATTATATGTTCAGATCCATTATGCTATTTAATACTCCTCTGATCATGAACATGTTTATCATTTGTGAGTAGTTACTTTTGTTCTTGAGGTCACGGGAGAAATCATGTTGCAAGTAATCATGTGAATTTGATATGTGTTCGATATTTTGATAGTATGTATGTTGTGATTCCCTTAGTGGTGTCATGTGAATGTTGACTACATGACACTTCACCATCTTTGGGCCGAAGGGAATCCATTGTGGATTAGCAATTAGATGATGGGTTGCGAGAGTGACAGAAGCTTAAACCCTAGTTTATGCGCTATTCCGTAAGGGGCCGATTGGATCCAAAAGTTTAATGCTATGGTTAGAATTTATTCTTAATACTTTTCTCGTAGTTGCGGATGCTTGCGGGAGGGTTAATCATAAGTAGGAGGTTTGTTCAAGTAAGAATAGCACCTAAGCACTGGTCCACCCACATATCAATTTATCAAAGTAGCGAACACGAATCGAACCAACATGATGAAAGTGACTAGATGAAATTCCCGTGTACCCTCAAGAACGCTTTGTTCACTATAAGAGACCGTTTTGGCCTGTCCTTTGCCTCAAAAGGATTGGTCTACCTTGCTGCACTTTTCTTACTACTATCGTTACTTGCTCGTTACAAATTATCTTGCTATCAAACTACTCCACTACTTACAATTTCAGCACTTGCAGACATTACCTTACTGAAAACTACTTGTCATTTCCTTCTGCTCCTCGTTGGGTTTGACACTCTTACTTATCGAAAAGAGCTACAATTGATCCCCTATACTTGTGGGTCATCACTCTCGTGCCTACATCCACGTGCCTCACGTGACACTTGCCGTGACTCTTACATGCCCCATAGTGCCACACCCACGTGAATTCACAACCGTGGTTCTCTAACTGAGTATTCGGACCCATGCCTCTGCCACCAATTTTTGTGCATCCAGAGGGTCCACACCCGTGACCTGAGAAACCCCACGTACGTACCTGTGGTGGCTTCACTTTTGTGCCTTTCGTGCCTGCACCCATGTGCTTAACATGACATGCGCCGTGAGTCTTACGTGGTCCCGCTGCCATGTCCGCGTGGCTCAAGAGACTTCACAACCGTGCCTCTATAACCGAGCATTCTGACACATGCCTCTGCCACCACACTCTTGTACATCCACAAGGTTGATACCCGTGCCTCGAGAAGCCGCAAGTCCGTGCCTATGTTGCATTCAATGCCGTGCCTCTCGTGCCTACATCCACGTGCCTCCCGTGACACTTGCCGTGACTCTTAAATGCCCCGTGGTGCCAAACCTCCGTGGCTTTACAGACTTCACAACCGTGCCTCTCTAACTGAGTGTTACAAGCTTCACTTCCGTGCCTCATGTGGCTCCATCCACGTGCCTATAGAACCTGCCCTTCTGTGCCTCGTCTGCCTGCATCCACATGCCTGTAGAGAGGCTTCACTTCCGCAATACCAGTCTCACCACTAAAATAAAAAAATGCTAGCAAACAAAAAAACCCCAGCCAAGCATAACGAATCTTGATACTCAAACGGACGGTTGAAGATTAGATATAATTCGATGGTTTCCATCTCTCCCTCCCTCTTCCACTCTCTTGCTTCCCCTCTCGCACAGTAAATCTCGAAACCTTCGTCACTCCCACACGGTCCCCTTCTTCCTTCTACACACAAACACAAATTCAAAATCGAGTTCGCGTCACCGGACAACCGCCACCTCGTTCACAAACCGCCCTCCACTTCGACATACAGAACGTCAAATGCTGCCCACGACATCAAGAACCCCGCCGGCTGCGCCGACTGACGGCGAGGGCTTCAACACCGGCGGCAAAAATCGCAACAAAAAAGAGCAATGACACAATAAGACGATGGAAGCGAGGAACACCACACAGGTAATTGAATGTAATTATCATTCTATCCCATTCCACTCCACCGGGTAGATCGTAGTGATTTTTCCACTTCCAGGGACAGCAACCCTAGCCACCGCTACCAAGGAGTTTTCCAATACCCTAAATCAATTAGTCTAACAAATTGAACTAGCGTACAGATGAGATTTAATAGAAATGCTACTGCTCTCCGCCCTGGAATTTTCGCCAGACGATATGTGCTTAAAGGTACTATACCTGCCACATCACTAACTAGAATACCTCAATAGATCCAAACCTTGCAAGCATCCTGAGAGGCCAAACCTGATAATCACACGAGATTTTCTACATCCCTTGTCGCTTGACTGTAGCTGTTTTTCAAATTAAGTGCCTCTAGTGTGAAAAACTATGAACAAAGAATAGGTGTACCTATGCTTCTAGGGTGAAACAACCTGTGCCTCTCTATCCATACAATTTTTTTCACACAACACATTTTTTTCTATGAAACTTAACTCTACTTCTAACACCTGGCCATTTTTTATGCAGCAATGAGAAAGCCTCACGAAGAACCTAACACCCAGCAAGGTACTAACGAAGACCCTGAGGCATGCAATCCAGTAAGCTCCTGTCAAAGGTTTGAGCAAAGTGTCCACTGTCGATCTACCAAAAACTATATATAGACATTAATAACTTAACTGATCACCTTGACAACAATAACTTAACTATTCTACAAATAAATCTATATGCCCCTTTATATATATATCTTTATAGAAAACATTAAAAATGTTCACACACTACCTTATTTTTATTCAAAAACGGTTTATCTTACCCGGTAAATCTTCGACTCTGCTTAATGATATTCCCCCCATTATGAAATATCACCTGGAGTGTGCGTTTCTGTCTCAGAAAATGCTTCACCCTAACTTCACTTCCTCAGCTGCACTTATAACCATAATTCATATTTTCTATCCCCTGATTAGCTCAATTGGTAACAGTATTAATAACCTTTCTTAGCCCAAGAAAAAGAAACTAAAAGCCCATTTGGGAGTTTCACATTCCTTATGCATAATCTGGAAGATATATATTTTGAATCTGTATCAATTTTTTCGGACAAAACTGTATCCTTTTTTGTTACCTGGTCATTATGCAGGACACGAAGAGGGTGATATTGAAATCGCAGAAACACGCAGCATCTCTCCCCATTCATCAGAAAAGGGCACACAACAAAACATCAAGAACAAAGCACCTACGGCAGAAATGGTAACTTACACCAGGCTCAATAGGAGTAAACATCTAGCAACAACCAAAAAAAAGAGAAAATCAGATACTAGCACTGTTTTTACTCCTGGAGCAAAAGCAAAAGGACAATACTGAAAACATCGTCGACACTAGTACCTTGCAGTACCAGCCAATACTTCTAATGGTACTCCCGCCAGCAGCACCAACAGCCACAAAGAAACAATGTGAAAGCAAGAAGAAAAACAAATGACAAAGGGTAGAAGAAGAACAAGATGATGCCAACAGCAAAGATTCAGATACCGATGATGCCGACAATGAAAAACAACATGATGCAGATTTCATTCCTACAGACGGCGATGATGCTGAAGAGCACGATAGTGACGCAGAAGAGGACGAGAATGTAAAAACACACTTATGTACTAATTTTGAATACCACTATTCAGCACTCAAAATCGAATGTTCCTTTCTAACAAAACCTTTTTTTCTAAAACAACCCAAATCAAGCCAGAAGGACGTGAAGAGGAGAAAGACAAGCAGAAAAGAATTGCCAGCACCAACAGTTGAAGAACACGAGGAAGCAACAAACGAAGACAAATGCCTAATCAAGGCAGGGGGCAGCATTCGCTCATGTCAAGAAAGCATGGAAATTACTTAAATAACATCAGAGGCAAGATGTTAGGAGGGCAGGATTTGGCAGCATAGAGAACTCCCGACTAACGGGCTCCATCTGTAGACTGCTTGTAGCACACATGTACGACAATCTGGACACAGAAAGCATGACAATAACCTTCGGTGGGACAAGATAATCAAGATTACCAAGGAAGTTATCCACAAGGTCTTTGGATACCCAAACGACAGGCAAAAGTCAGCACCCACTGGTGCGCGTCGGTCCTAAACAACCGGTTTAAAACCCCTTTCCGCGACGGCATTTGGAACCGTCGCCAAGTGAGTGTGTGCGATAGGGTGTCCTTCCCACACGACCCAGAAATCGTCGGGAATAGGCCCTCCTGGGACCCATGCTGGGGCCATGTGCGATCGGGTGAGGCATTGAAACCCAATCATTTCCCTAGGTATGTACATCCCACACGGTGAATCCTAGAAATCATTTCCGTAGGTATGTACATCCCACACGGTGAATCCCAGAAATCATTTCCATAGGTATGTACATCCCACACGGTGAATCCCAGAAAAACATTTCCATTCGTATGTATATCACACACAGTCAATCCAAGGAATACGTTTCCGTTCTTATGTACATCCCACACAGTCAATCTAGGGAAAACGTTTCCGTTCGGATGTACATCCCACATGGTTTTATGTATACGCTCGTGTGTGAAAGGTGTAACTATCACACACGCTCTGCCTTGGTTAACTGTTTGCTTTCATTAACTACGTCACACACGGTTTGATGTAGAAAACTGTGTGGCATTGGGCTATCCATCGCAAGTGCTTTTACTGCTAGAACCGTTTGCAAAGGTCTATGACCATCTGTTCTATTTTTATTTTTGCCTGTATTTATTATTCTAATTGGAAATTTTGAAATACGAAACATGCAATTCAAATTCTCAGCACAATGGTTCAACAACGAATCCATAAATAAAATTGCCAGTACAATATGTTCAGTAATTACAGGATTAGGCAGCAATTAACTATGATGAACCGCAATATTTAAAGGCGGTAAAGGTGAAGAGACAAGTGTAGATCATTTTGACTGCCGATGGTGTTGAAGAAGCGGAATGCCCATAATGTGCCTTCCTGCATGCCATAGGCACAAACCACTTTTGTCCAACCACTTGTGACGATCGCTCGCCCATCCTTCACCGCCTTCAGGAAGACTTCTAGAGCATTATCATGGTAGCATGAATTATATACTTTGACCTTAGTTGCCTCCACTCCGGTCATGTAGTTTGCAAGGTAATCATCAGTAAATAGCTTCGGAAACCACCGAAAAGAGCAAAATATCGGATACTGAGGTCTAATAGAGTAACTTGTTGTGGGCAGGGGGAAAGGCAACACATTACTTACCATCCTAAAGTTCACTGTTGTCTTCGGCAAAGTGTAAATAAAGAGCTTAATTCCAATCACCCGTTTCTTTCGCCTAACAATATTTCTTAGTTTCCTCACTTGATGCTTGTTCATGAATATCTCATTGGCCCATACGCAAAAGGGATCGAAGCGTGGATCAGTACCCCCCATATATGTACCTACAAGCAACCAGTAAATGTTAGAAGCTAAACTGAGATTGCACAAATGATGTGAAATACAACTACCTATGTTCCTAAGTACAAGTATTTTTTTTTGAGATTTCAATATGAACTACATACGGATGTATATAGAATTATAGATATAGTTTAGATTAGAATCTAGATTCACTCATTTTGCTCCTTATGTAGTCTATATTAAAAATACTTATATTTAGGAATAGATGGTGTATAAGACATGAGATGCAGCTAACCTCGACGGCAAACAACAGCATCGCCCATTGTAGCCCTGTGTAAGTACATGGAAAGCCAATGTTAACTACAACAGGGTTAACATCCACCAAAAATAGCAAATGGTAATAAAACGGCAGCATCTGTAGTGATATCTTCATTTCGAAAGAGTAGAACGGTAGCAAAGGGACGGATTAAAAATGGATACAACTGTTAATTGCAACAGGCTTAACAACATCCTAATTCATGTTTTATAAGTTTGTAGCCAATGAAATACAACTCTCTAAAAATGGATACAACTGTTAATTGCAACAAGCTTAATGGCCATTGAAACCGGTACTGATAAAAATGCAATTGGCAGAGTTAAACATCACAGGGCAGGTGCTGCCAGAGCAGATAATGGCCCAGTTGCCTATAAAAAGGTAGGGAAAATAGCTCAAACGTGTTAGGCATGTTTACTACAACATGCTTAATACATCGACATTACAAAACATAGCCATTAATTGCAACTGGTATTGGTAAGATTGAACTGGTGGGTACATACTTGATAAGTCCTGAGAGGTAGTTGTTGGTGTTGGGTAACGTAGTAATTTCAAAAAATTTCCTACGCACATGCAAGATCATGGTGATGCATAGCAACGAGAGGGGAGAGTGTTGTCCACGTACCCTCGTAGACCGAAAGCGGAAGCGTTAGCACAACGCGGTTGATGTAGTCGTACGTCTTCACGATCCGACCGATCAAGTACCGAACGCACGACACCTCCGAGTTCAGCACACCTTCAGCCCGATGACGTCCCTCGAACTCCGATCCAGCCGAGTGTTGAGGGAGAGTTTCGTCAGCACGACGGCGTGGTGATGATGATGATGTTCTACCGACGCAGGGCTTCACCTAAGCACCGCTACAGTATTATCGAGGTGGACTATGGTGGAGGGGGGCACCGCACATGGCTAAAAGATCAAACGATCAATTGTTGTGTCTCTAGGGTGCCCCCTGCCCTCGTATATAAAGGAGCAAGGGGGGAAGTGCGGCCGGCCAGGAGGGGGTGCGCCAGGAGGAGTCCTACTCCCACCGGGAGTAGGACTCCCTCCCTTTTCCTTGTTGGACTAGGAGTGGAGGAGGAAAGAGGTGTAGGAGGAGAAGAAAAGGGGGGGGGCCTCTCCTTGTCCTATTCGGACTAGGGGGAGGGGCACGCGGCCCTTGCCCTGGACACCTCTCCTCTTCTCCACTAAGGCCCACTATGGCCCATTAACCCCCGGGGGGTTCCGGTAACCCCTCCGGTACTCTGGTAAAATCCCGATTTCACCCGGAACACTTACGATATCCAAATATTGGCTTCCAATATATCAATCTTCATGTCTCGACCATTTCGAGACTCCTCGTCATGTCCGTGATCACATCCGGGACTCCAAACAACCTTCGGTACATCAAAACATATAAACTCATAATATAACTGTCATCGAAACGTTAAGCGTGCGGACCCTACGGGTTCGAGAACTATGTAGACATGACCGAGACACGTCTCCGGTCAATAACCAATAGTGGAACCTGGATGCTCATATTGGCTCCCACATATTCTACGAAGATCTTTATCGGTCAGACCGCATAACAACATACGTTGTTCCCTTTGTCATCGGTATGTTACTTGCCCGAGATTCGATCGTCGGTATCTCAATACCTAGTTCAATCTCGTTACCGGCAAGTCTCTTTAGTCGTTCCGTAATACATCATCCCGCAACTAACTCATTAGTTGAAATGCTTGCAAGGCTTAAGTGATGTGCATTACCGAGTGGGCCTAGAGATACCTCTCCGACAATCGGAGTGACAAATCCTAATCTCGAAATACGCCAACCCAACAAGTACCTTCAGAGACACCTGTAGAGCACCTTTATAATCACCCAGTTACGTTGTGACGTTTGGTAGCACACAAAGTGTTCCTCCGGTAAACGGGAGTTGCATAATCTCATAGTCATTGGAACATGTATAAGTCATGAAGAAAGCAATAGCAACATACTATACGATCGAGTGCTAAGCTAACGGAATGGGTCAAGTCAATCACATCTTCCTCCTAATGATGTGATCTCGTTAATCAAATGACAACCCATGTCAATGGCTAGGAAACATAATCATCTTTGATCAACGAGCTAGTCAAGTAGAGGCATACTAGTGACACTCCGTTTGTCTATGTATTCACACAAGTATTATGTTTCCGGTTAATACAATTCTAGCATGAATAATAAACATTTATCATGATATAAGGAAATAAATAATAACTTTATTATTGCTTCTAGGGCATATTTCCTTCAGTCTCCCACTTGCACTAGAGTCAATAATCTAGATTACACAGTAATGATTCTAACACCCATGGAGCCTTGGTGCTGATCATGTTTTGCTCGTGGAAGAGGCTTAGTCAACGGGTCTGCAACATTCAGATCCGTATGTATCTTGCAAATTTCTATGTTTCCCACCTGGACTAAATCCCGGATGGAATTGAAGCGTCTCTTGATGTGCTTGGTTCTCTTGTGAAATCTGGATTCCTTCGCCAAGGCAATTGCACCAGTATTGTCACAAAAGATTTTCATTGGACCCGATGCACTAGGTATGACACCTAGATCGGATATGAACTCCTTCATCCAGACTCCTTCATTTGCTGCTTCCGAAGCAGCTATGTACTCCG
Source organism: Triticum aestivum (assembly GCF_018294505.1). Classification (NCBI taxonomy): domain Eukaryota; kingdom Viridiplantae; phylum Streptophyta; class Magnoliopsida; order Poales; family Poaceae; genus Triticum; species Triticum aestivum. The sequence goes on from NC_057811.1 coordinate 449,744,486, forward strand.
CTTCACACGTAGATCCCACCACGACGCTTTGTTTAGAACTGCACCAACTGACAGCTCCACCGTTCAATGTAAACACGTATCTGGTTTGCGATTTAGAATCGTCCGGATCAGTGTCAAAGCTTGCATCAACGTAACCATTTACGATGAGCTCTTTGTCACCTCGATAAACAAGAAACATATCCTTAGTCCTTTTCAGGTATTTCAGGATGTTCTTGACCGCTGTCCAGTGATCCACTCTTGGATTACTTTGGTACCTCCCTGCTAGACTTATAGCAAGGCACACATCAGGTCTGGTGCACAGCATTGCATACATGATAGAGCCTATGGCTGAAGCATAGGGAACATCTTTCATCTTCTCACTATCTTCTGAAGTGGTCGGGCATTGAGTCTTACTCAACTTCACACCTTGTAACACAGGCAAGAACCCTTTCTTTGCTTGATCCATTTTGAACTTCTTCAAAACTTTGTCAAGGTATGTGCTTTGTGAAAGTCCAATTAAGCGTCTTGATCTATCTCTATAGATCTTGATGCCCAATATATAAGCAGCTTCACCGAGGTCTTTCATCAAAAAACTCTTGTTCAAGTATCCCTTTATGCTATCCAGAAATTCTATATCATTTCCAATCAGCAATATGCCATCACATATAATATCAGAAATGCTACAGAGCTCCCACTCACTTTCTTGTAAATACAGGCTTCTCCAAAAGTCTGTACAAAACCAAATGCTTTGATCACACTGTCAAAGTGTTTATTCCAACTCCGAGAGGCTTGCACCAGTCCATAAATGGATCGCTGGAGCTTGCACACTTTGTTAGCTCCCTTTGGATCGACAAAACCTTCCGGTTGCATCACATACAACTCTTCTTCCAGAAATCCATTCAGGAATGCAGTTTTGACATCCATTTGCCAAATTTCATAATCATAAAATGCGGCAATTGCTAACATGATTCGGACAGACTTAAGCATCACTACGGGTGAGAAGGTCTCATCGTAGTCAATCCCTTGAACTTGTCGAAAGCCTTTCGCAACAAGTCGAGCTTTATAGACAGTAACATGTGTCAGTCTTCTTCTTGAAGATCCATTTATTTTCAATGGCTTGCCGATCATCGGGCAAGTCAACCAAAGTCCACACTTTGTTCTCATACATGGATCCCATCTCAGATTTCATGGCCTCAAGCCATTTTGCGGAATCTGGGCTCACCATCGCTTCTTCATAGTTCGTAGGTTCGTCATGGTCTAATAACATAACCTCCAGAACATGATTACCGTACCACTCTGGTGCGGATCTTACTCTGGTTGACCTACGAGGTTCAGTAACAACTTGATCTGAAGTTCCATCATCATCATTAACTTCCTCACTAATTGGTGTAGGCGTCACAGGAACCGGTTTCTGTGATGAACTACTTTCCAATAAGGGAGCAGGTACAGTTACCTCATCAAGTTCTACTTTCCTCCCACTCACTTCTTTCGAGAGAAACTCCTTCTCTAGAAAGGATCCATTCTTCGCAACGAATGTCTTGCCTTCGGATCTGTGATAGAAGGTGTACCCAACAGTCTCCTTTGGGTATCCTATGAAAACACATTTCTCCAATTTGGGTTCGAGCTTATCAGGTTGAAGTTTTTTCACATAAGCATCGCAGCCCCAAACTTTAAGAAACGACAACTTTGGTTTCTTGCCAAACCACAGTTCATAAGGCGTCGTCTGATTTTGATGGTGCCCTATTTAACGTGAATGCAGCCGTCTCTAAAGCATAACCCCAAAACGATAGCGGTAAATCAGTAAGAGACATCATAGACCGCACCATATCTAGTAAAGTATGATTACGACGTTCGGACACACCATTACGCTGTGGTGTTCTGGGTGGCGTGAGTTGCGAAACTATTCCGCATTGTTTCAAATGTAGACCAAACTCGTAACTCAAATATTCTCCTCCACGATCAGATCATAGAAACTTTATTTTCTTGTTACGATGATTTTCAACTTCACTCTAAAATTCTTTGAACTTTTCAAATGTTTCAGACTTATGTTTCATTAAGTAGATATATCCATATCTGCTCAAATCATCTGTGAAGGTGAGAAAATAACGATATCCGCCACGAGCCTCAACATTCATCGGACCACATACATCTATATGTATGATTTTCAACAAATCTGTTGCTCTCTCCATAGGACTGGAGAACAGCGTTTTAGTCACTTGCCCATGAGGCACGGTTCGCAAGTACCAAGTGATTCATAATCAAGTGGTTCCAAAAGTCCATCAGTATGGAGTTTCTTCATGCGCTTTATACCGATATGACCTAAACGGCAGTGCCACAAATAAGTTGCACTATCATTATCAACTCTGCATCTTTTGGCTTCAACATTATGAATATGTGTATCACTACTATCGAGATTCATCAAAAATAGACCACTCTTTAAGGGTGCATGACCATAAAAGATATTACTCATATAAATAGAACAACCATTATTCTCTGATTTAAATGAATAACCGTCTCGCATCAAACAAGATCCAGATATAACGTTCATGCTCAATGCTGGCACCAAATAACAATTATTTAGGTCTAATACTAATCCCGAAGGTAGATGTAGAGGTAGCGTGCCGACGGCGATCACATCGACTTTGGAACCGTTTCCCACGCGCATCGTCACCTCGTCCTTAGCCAGTGTTCGCTTAATCCGTAGTCCCTGTTTTGAGTTGCAAATATTAGCAACAGAACCAGCATCAAATACCCAGGTGCTACTGCGAGCTCTGGTAAGGTACACATCAATAACATGTATATCACATATACCTTTGTACACCTTGCCATCCTTCCTATCCGCCAAATACTTGAGGCAGTTCCGCTTCCAGTGACCAGTCTGCTTGTAGTAGAAGCACTCAGTCTCAGGCTTAGGTCCAGACTTGGGTTTCTTCTCTTGAGCAGCAACTTGTTTGCTGTTCTTCTTGAAGTTCCCCTTCTTCTTCCCTTTGCCCTTTTTTTTGAAACTGGTGGTCTTATTGACCATCAACACTTGATGCTCCTTCTTGATTTCTACCTCCGCAGCCTTTAGCATTGCGAAGAGCTCGGGAATCGTCTTATCCATCCCTTGCATGTTATAGTTCATCACGAAGCTCTTGTAGCTTGGTGGCAGTGATTGAAGAATTCTGTCAATGACGCTATCATCCGGAAGATTAACTCCCAGTTGAATCAAGTGATTGTTATACCCAGACATCCTGAGTATATGCTCACTGACAGAACTATTCTCCTCCATCTTGCAGCTTTAGAACTTATTGGAGACTTCATATCTCTCAATCCGGGCATTTGCTTGAAATATTAACTTCAAATCCTGGAACATCTCATATGCTCCATGACGTTCAAAACGTCGTTGAAGTCCCGGTTCTAAGCCGTAAAGCATGGCACACTGAACTATCGAGTAGTCATCAGCTTTGCTTTGACAGACGTTCTTAACGTCGTCAATTGCATTTGCAGCAGGCCTGTCACCTAGCAGTGCTTCCAGGACGTAATTTTTCTGTGTAGCAATGAGGATAATCCTCAAGTTACGGACCCAGTGTCGGAGTAAATAGCCACGAGTAGCCTAACCGACTGCCCTTGGCTCTTCAGAAAATTATCAGACCATTTGGGCCTCCAAGCATTTCAAGCACTAGGCCGCCTTCCCTGGCCGGCTACCTCTGAAGCCGACTCTCGGAAGGCGACCCAGCCTCAGCAACCTCCCCCCAGGACAACCACGGGGTGGCCGACTCTAGGAAGCCGGCCAAGAAGAGCGCCGACTCCAAGAAGCCGGCCAAGACCGCAACCACCAAAACTACGCCCACATAACGGTGACGAGACGGGGTGTGGCTACAGTGAGGCCCACTACCCCCGAAGCCCGAGGTAGGCATGGCCACAGGACGCCGTACGGGACGACCATCTCCCGTCCGGCTCGGCACTGTAGCCACGCCGGCCTCAACGTCACCCACGACGGACGCCAGTACGGCCCGCGGGCGGCGGGCCCCTTTAGCCAGAGAGAGGCGCAAAGGTGGCCCGACCTTCCCCAGTCGGTCAAGGGTGTAGTCGGCCCCCAGAAGCCGGCTACTCCCTTCCTCGAAGCAGGAGCCACATTAAGGAGACAAGACGAGGTAAGGCTACAGTGAGAGCCCTCGAGGCGGCACACTGTAGCCACGCTTACCTCAACGAAGCCCTCGTCATCGGAGGCGAGGCTACAGTAAGCAGCCGCCGACAAGACCCTAGGCGGTGGGGCCGGCCTGTCGACCAAGAGGCCGGCAGCCGGCGGGACCCACCAGTCGGCGGGCGCCAACGGCCGGCGGAGAAGCCGGCGAGCTTAGACACTGATGGCTGGGACCAGTGCCCAGCCGGATTACCATTGTACCCCCGGGGGGTAGGCCTATATAAACCCCCCGGGACACCCATGCAAGGGGTTGGCATCTGAGCATAGCACACACACACCATAGAGAGAGAGAGAGAGAAGTGAGAGCTAGCCTTGTTCTTCTTCTCCCTTGAACCCAACAGCTCTAGGAGCGATTGTAGCTACTTTTACTGATCTAGTGATCATGCGGAGACCCCGCAGAGCAGGACTAGGGGTGTTATCTCCTCGGAGAGCCCCGAACCTGGGTAAGATCCGCCGGCGTGCATGTCTTCGCCTCATCCCGTTTCCAGGCACCGGCGACGTCTTATTGGCACCCACAATGATAAGCCACCCATTGGCATATGTCGCACCAACCACCCGACATTTGGCGCCCACCGTGGGGCCAGGTGCACCGTCGTCCGGAGACCTGTTCTGGACGGGAACCCTCTTCCTCCCCCGCGAGCGCAGCCAGCCTGCTGCGCCCGATGGCATTTGCCTCGACGCGCTGCAAGGTGTCGACGACGCCTGCGCAGCGAGCCGCCTCGCCAATCTGCTTGGCGAGACTCGCATCTCCGACGAGCCTGCGTCCGACGCAGGCACGGACTACCCCGAGAACCGGCTCGTCAGCCTCCTCGACCAGCTTCACGTCTCCAGCGAGCCCGCTGCAGATGTGGAGTCGGTCGGCTCCACCGACCCGATGCTTGTCGACTCCGACACGGCATCGCTCAACGCTTACCCCTCCGACGTGGTGGTCTTCGACGATCCCCTCCCTCGAGCTGACAGCGGCAGCAGTGCTGTCACTGAAGTGCTGGTCATCAGCCACGTCGCCAACTCGGGCGAGAACGCCCACGACGCCCTGCAAGCGGCGATGCACGACCTCTCCGTCCCCATCCCGGCCGACGCCGACGCCGAGACCCTGGAGGCGCGCCGCCTCGCCCTCATCGCAGAAGGCCAGAAGATAGCCTCCATGAGACGCCTCACCGAGGCCCACCAGCGCGAAGTCGACCGCGCCGCCTTCGGCACGCCGCCGCCTAGCGGCCCGAGCCGAGCCAGCTTCGTCCAGAAGCGCGGCGCGGCCGTCGCCAGCATGCTGGGGGTAGATCGCCCCGTCTACGCCACCCCGCTCGAGAATTTGCGAGCCGCCTAGGCGGCCGCAGAAGAGCTCAATGGGCTGGAAGCCGATGAGCTCCCTTACATGACAAGACGGATCCAGCAGCTGATCGACGCGGCTGCAGAACGGCACGAAGCCGGCGCCCGTGCTGATAGTCATCCCCCGCGCCGGGAGCACGCCGCGACGTCCCGCTTGCCGACTGCGAGCGGCGCACGCCAGAAGAAAGACAAGGAGCCGGCTGCCAGCCGCAGCCGGACTCGCATCACCATCGAACGCGACGCGGAGGGCCGTCCTCGAGCAGTGGAGCACCAAGGAAATCTGCCTCCTCCTCCGCCTCGAAGAGAAAGACGTCTCACCCCGCCACCTATCACGCACCCGACTCGGCCGCCGAGAAGGAGTCGGCGAGAACGACGCCCGCCACCGGATCGACCGCCTTGCTCGATCCTTGGCGTTAGAAGAAGAAGACGATGTCGGCCCGCCGTGTTTCGGCCCCCGCATCCGCGACGAGCCCTTCCCCAAAGGGTTCTCGCTCCCCAGAGACACGCCCAAGTACAACGGCTCAGTGAAGCCGGAAGACTGGCTCATCGACTACTCCACGGCCGTCAGCATAGCCAACGGCAATCGGCGCGTCGCCATGAAGTACGTCCCCCTCATGCTGCAAGGCACGGCGCGCACATGGCTCAACAGCCTCAAGCCCTACAGCATCAACAGCTGGCTGGACTTCACGGAAGTTTTTGTCCGCAACTTCACCAGCACCTACAAGCGGCCTCCCAAGCCTCGCCAGCTCTCCCTCTACGTCCAAGGGCCCAACTAGTCGACCCGCGACTACCTCACACGGTGGGCCGAGCTCCGCAACTCCTGCGAAGGGGTGCATGAGGTCTAGGCCATCGAGTACTTCACCGCCGGGTGCCGAGAGGGCACCCTCCTCAAGCACCGACTCCTCTGCGACGAGCCGGCTACCCTCGACGAGTTGCTGGTCATCGCGGACAAGTACGCCACGGCCGACTCCTCGATGAAGACCGAGCTCCGAGTAGACGCCTCGGGAAAGGTGATCACCCCGGCTCCCAAGACGCCGGCCGGCGACCCTAATCGGCGCCCCTACCAGAACGACCACAAGCGCAAGGCCCCCATGCCGACTTCCGCCAGTCAGCAGGTGGCTACCGTTGAAGACGAGTAGCCCGAAGAGCGGCCCGCTCCCAAGAAGAAGGGCGGCAGGCCGGCTTGGCAGCCGGCTTTCTCTTACGAGCAGGCTCTTGACGCCCCCTGCAAGTTCCACAGCGGCGCGAATCCGTCTAACCACACGACCCGAAAATGCCACTGGCTCACTCGAATCACCAAGGGCGAGGGGATGTTGCCGCCTCCGCCTCCCGGCCCACCGCCTCCAGCCCCCCAGCAGCCGGCGGCTCGGCCGGCAGTCGGCGCCATCCAAGACGAATTCCCTGAAGAGCATGCCGCCTACGTCGTCTTCACCAGTCAAGCCGAGGACAAGCGCAGTCGGCGCCGACAGCTTCAGGAAGTTAATGCAGTCACCTCCAGTGCCCCCGAGTTCATGCACTGGTCAGAAAAGCCAATCAGCTGGAGCCAGGCCGACCACCCAGAGGTGATGCCCTCTCCTGGCTCCTATGCAATGGTCTTGGATGTCACCCTCGCGACGGAGAGGCGAGCTGCCCGATTTTCCCGCGTCCTGATAGACGGCGGAAGCAGTATCAACATACTGTACAGCGATACCATGGAGAAGCTGAACATCAAAGCGAAGCAGCTCATGCCGAGCCGCACCGTCTTCCATGGTATCGTCCCCGGCTTGTCTTGCTCCCCAATCGGCAAGATCAAAATGGATGTTCTATTCGGGGACAAAGATCATTTTCCCCGAGAGGCAATCTGGTTCGAGGTAGTGGATTTGGAGAGCCCCTATCACGCTCTGCTTGGCCGACCTGCTCTGGCCAAGTTCATGCCTGTGCCCCACTACGCGTACCTGAAGATGAAGATGCCGAGCTCGAAGGGGATCATCACGGTAGCCGGCGACTACAAGAAGTCCATCGAGTGCGCCATGGCCAGCAGCCGGCTGGCCGAGTCCCTCGTGGTGGCAGAAGAGAAGAAGATGCTGGAACGGGTTGTGGCCATGGCCGGCAAGCAGCCGACCCTGTCCCCCAACCCCAAAGATTGTGATGCGCAGGGCTCCTTCCAGCCTGCCAAAGAGACGAAGAAGATACCTCTGGACCCGGAGAACCCGGAGAGGTTCGCTGTCATTGGGGCGAACTTGGACAGTAAATAGGAAGGCGAGCTCGTCGACTTCCTCCGTGAGAATCGAGACATTTTTGCATGGTCCCCAAAGGACATACCGGGTGTCCCGAAGGATTTCGCCAAGCACAAATTACATGTCCGCGCTGACGCGAAGCCGGTCAAGCAACCCCTCCGCCGACTGTCAGAAGAGAAGCGAAGAATTGTGGGAGAAGAGATAGCCCGGCTCCTTGCCGCTGGCTTTATCATGGAAGTGTTCTTTCCAGAATGGCTTGCCAACCCAGTTCTGGTTCTGAAGAAGAATAACAAGTGGCGTATGTGTATAGACTACACCAGCCTGAACAAGGCTTGCCCAAAGGATCCGTTTGCTCTGCCACGGATTGACCAAGTGATAGACTCCACAGCCGGATGCGAGCTGTTAAGTTTTTTGGATGCGTACTCAGGGTACCATCAGATCAAGTTGGACCCAGCTGACCGCCTGAAGACTGCCTTCATCACACCCTTTGGAGCTTTCTGCTACCTGACTATGACATTCGGCTTGAGGAATGCCGGTGCCACTTTTCAGCGTTGCATGCAGAAATGCCTCTTGAAACAACTCGGCAGAAATCCCCACGTCTATGTAGACGACATTGTGGTGAAGACAGAGAAGCGCGGCACCTTGCTGGAAGACCTGAAAGAAACATTCGCCAACTTGCGCCGATTCCAAATCAAGCTCAACCCAGAGAAGTGCGTGTTCGGAGTGCCAGTCGGCCAGCTGCTAGGCTTCCTGGTCTCCGAACGCGGCATCGAGTGCAACCCCGTCAAGATCAAGGCCATCGAGAGGATGGAGATTCCCACCAAACTGCGAGATGTGCAGAAGTTCACCGGCTGCTTAGCCTCCCTGAATCGTTTTATCAGCCGACTAGGAGAGAAGGCTCTCCACCTGTACCGACTCATGAAGAAGTCCACTCACTTCGAGTGGAACGACCAAGCTGACCAAGCCTTCCATGAGTTGAAGAAAATTCTGACCACTCCGCCTGTCCTGGCAGCGCCGACTGAAAAGGAGCCCATGCTCCTCTACATCGCCGCGACTAGCCGAGTCGTCAGTACTGTTGTTATGGTCCAGCGCCCGGAAGAAGGCCGAGCCCAGCTAGTCCAGAGGCCGGTGTACTATCTCAGCGAAGTGCTATCCAGCTCAAAGCAAAACTACCCGCACTACCAGAAGATGTGCTATGGGGTGTACTTCGCTGCCAAGAAACTGAAGCCCTACTTCCAAGAGCACCCCATCACGGTCGTGTGCACCGCCCCGCTCGCCGAGATCATAGGCAGCCGGGATGCATCCGGCCGGGTGGCTAAATGGGCCATTGCATTGGCGCCCTACACGATCTTCTACCAACCCCGCACCGCCATCAAGTCCCAAGCGTTAGCCGACTTCCTCGTCGACTGGGCCGAGACCCAGTACCTACCGCCGGCTCCCGACTCTACCCATTGGCGGATGCACTTTGACGGGTCCAAGATGCGCACCGGCTTGGGAGCCGGCATCGTCCTCACCTCTCCCAAAGGCGACAAGCTCAAGTACACACTGCAGATCCACTTCGCCGCCTCCAACAATGTGGCCGAGTACGAGGCGCTCGTACATGGGCTCCGGCTGGCCAAGGAACTCGGCATACGCCGGATCCTGTGTTATGGCGACTCAGACTTGGTGGTCCAGCAGTCGTCTGGCGACTGGGACGCCAAGGACACGAACATGGCGAGCTATCGATTCCTCGTCCAGTAGATCAGCGGGTACTTCGAAGGGTGCGAGTTCCTTCACGTGCCAAGGGCCGACAACGACCAAGCAGATGTCCTAGCACAAATCGGCTCCACCCAACAAGCCATACCGACTGGCGTCTCCCTCCAGCGCCTCCTCAAGCCGTCCATCAAGCCATCTCCAGAGTCGGACTCCATCTTCGTACCGCATGCGCCAGATACAGCCGGATCCGACTGGAGGAACCCCGCAGGCGGCACGGGGACTTCGACAACTGGCCCGGGGACTGCCGTAGTCGCACCCGGCCCGGGGACTTCAGAACCCGGCCCGGGGACCGCAGTAGTCGGCCCGGGGACTGCAACGACGCAAGAAGCGGTGGCCGACTCCAACTCCACTCCACCCAACCCACCCGCCCGAGTCATGGTGGCTACACTAACAGAACAAGAAGTCACAGCTCCATCATGGGCCCAGCCCATCCTCAAGTTCCTAGTCAGTAGAGAGCTGCCGGCGGATGAGATCTCAGCGAGACTAGTGCAACGACGAGCCGCAGCATATACAATAATCAACAGAGAGCTTGTGAAGCGCAGCCTCACTGGGGTCTTCCAGCGCTGTGTCGAGCCAGAAAAAGGAGTGGCAATCCTCAAAGACATCCACCAAGGCGAATGCGGCCACCACGCAGCCTCAAGATCACTTGTGGCCAAGGCTTTCCGCCATGGTTTCTTCTGTCTGACTGCCTTGGAGGACGCTAAAGAAATAGTCAAGAGCTGCAGAGGATGCCAAGTTTTTAGTTCCAAGCAACACCTGCCGGCTTCTGCACTCAAGACCATTCCCCTCACCTGGCCTTTTGCCGTCTGGGGACTGGACATGGTGGGCCCTTTCAAGACAGCCCGCGGCGGCCTGACGCATCTACTTGTTGCTGTGGACAAGTTCACAAAGTGGATCGAAGCAAAGCCGATCAAGAAGCTGAACGGGCCGACTGCCGTGACATTCATCACTGACATCACTACTCGGTACGGCGTGCCGCACAGCATCATCACCGACAACGGCACGAACTTCGCCAAAGGAGCACTGGCACGTTTCTGCGCGATGCAGGGCATCCGACTGGACTTAGCGTCCGTTGCCCACCCGCAGTCAAACGGCCAGGTCGAGCGAGCAAATGGACTCTTCCTCTCCGGCATCAAGCCCCGACTGGTTGTACTACTTGAGCGATCGGCCGGCTGCTGGCTCGATGAGCTGCCGGCTGTCCTCTGGAGTCTGCGCACTACACCCAACAAGTCAACCGGCTTTACTCCATTCTTCCTTGTATATGGTGCCGAGGCTGTCATCCCAACAGACATCGAGTTCGACTCGCCTCGGATCACCATGTACACGGAGGCGGAGGCCAAGGAAGCAAGAGAAGACGACGTCGACCTACTGGAAGAAGGCCGGCTGTTAGCACTCAGCCGGTCCGCCATCTACCAGCAAGGGCTGCGCCGCTACCACAACCGCAAGGTCAAGCCAAGATCCTTCCAAGAGGGCGACCTTGTGCTCCGGCTGATCCAGCGAACAGCCGGCCAGCACAAGCTCTCGGCCCCTTGGGAAGGCCCCTTCGTCATCAGCAAGGCACTCGGCAATGACTCCTACTACCTAATCGACGCGCAAAAACCAAGAGCACGCAAGAGAGACGACTCCGGCAAGGAGTCGGAGCGACCATGGAACGCAAACCTCCTGAGACGATTTTACAGTTGAAAGCAGTATGTATCATGCTACCCTTTTGTATTAAGTACAAACCAACAAGCCCCCCGAACAGTACTCGGGGACTGCCTTTGTTTATCTATGAACGACAAGTGTCATATCCATGAATGTATTATTACATTTGATTTCTTGTCTGGCACCGGGTTCGACAAGTCGGCCCGGGGGCTGGCCGCCTTGAGCTATATTAAAAGTTCTACCTGAAGTCAGAAAAGTAGTGTGCCGGCTCCCGAGTCCTCTCTTGTTGAAAGTCGCAGCTCGAAGAACCGACTGTCCGACTAGCAAGAGGCAAGGCAGAAAGGATGCCCACACGAAAAATGGCTAAGGAACAACGAACCTATATAGCAAAAAGACGGCCTCCAAACATGCCTGCCGGCTGTCAGAACAGCCGGCTGGCTGGCTTCCTCAACACTTAGCTTTAGTCCAGCAAAGCTAGAGTACTTCCCCCCCAATTGGCCAAGCACTCCTCCAGCTACAGATTGCAGAGCAACTGTCTGACTAGGGAGGCGGCAACCAAGGGAGGGCGGCAAAGGAAACAGCAGAAGGATAAAAAGCAAAGTACGAGGAAAAGCCAAATGCATGCATAAGTTATATAGACATATAAAGCCCCCAACATGCCAGCAATCAACATGGTTCGAATACACCCCCAGTGGGTGGAATTGTGCAGACTTAACAGAGTATTGTTCCAAAAGTAACAGGATAGAAAAATAAAAGACGGCAGACTAGACTAAGGCGCGGTGCGGAGGCCGAGCTGGTCGGTGAAGGCGGCCTCGCCGGCTGAAGGAGTGGCCACCTAGCGGGTCTCGGCTTGGTCACCACCAGCGGCAGGCGACGCACTCGCGCGCGACGTGGTGCTCGAGGCGCGGTCAGGCTGAGGCTGGTCGGCTGCTCCACCAGCCGGCTCGGCGTCTTCACCCTCCTCCTCCTCCTCTTCACCCTCGTCGCTGGAGTCGATCTCCTCCGCCGATTCTTCACCGTCTGCCGGGTTCAGCCCGAACCACTCCTCCGGCTGGGCGACACCGTTGTCGTCTACCTCGGGGGCGAAGACGCTGGTGTCGGTGTAGTCGGCGATCGCCGAAGCCCGCCGGATGATAGCCGGCCGCGCCGGCTCCAGCTCCGTGTCGGCTTGCTGCCGCCAGGTAGCCAGCTGATCCAGGCTCAGGCCGGGATACCAGGCCTTGACGAACTCCAGCGCCCGCCTGGCGCCGGAGCGAGCCGCCGAGGCCTTCCAGGCTTCGAAGCGGCCGACTGCCACCTCCAGCCAGTCGGCAGTCCGACTGGGGGTGCGAGGAACCACTTGGCCGGGCCAGAGGGCGGCCATGGCTTGCGCCCCGGCACGCTGAAGCCGGCGGAGCAGTCGGTGAGCCGGCTGGATGCGGGCCTGGATCGCCAAGAGCTGCTCCTCCAGCGAACGGCTGGCGGTTGGCGAAATCTCGAAGCCAGCCTGCCTCCGCGCCTGGCGGCGGGCCTCGATGGTCTGGTTGGCGGCGGTAGAATAGCCAGGGAAATATTCTGCGCAAGAAAGAAGAAGAAAAGAAGAAAAGAGCACCAAGTCAGAAAACGAGCCAAAAATGGCAGATGGCAAGAAAGGACGAAGAGGTAGGCGGCTTACCGTCAACCAGATCTTCGATCTGACCATAGCCAGAGATCAGAGTTTGCCTGGCCTCAGCCCAGCCAGCCGCCTCCGTCTCGTACTCGGCCTGGAGGGCGGCTTCGCGGTCCTGCACCGCCTTCAGAGCCGCCTTGTGGCCTTCCTCCTGGTCGGCCAACTTCTTGGCCAGGCGGTCGCGTTCCTGCACCAAGGCGGCGAGCTCGGCATCCTTGGCACGAAGGGCAGTCTGAGACTCCCCCAACTGTTCCCTCAGACCGGCGTTGGCCGCTGCAGAGACGGCAGAAAAAGAAAGAACAGTAAGAGGAAGTCGTCAAGGAAGATCCGACCCGACTGCTCAGCAGTCGGCCCGAATCTCGGGGACTACACCCAGTGGGTGCGCTGACGCGCCCCCACATGAGATAAAGAACAAAGCACGTACCTCGGCTCTCAGTAAGGTCGGCGGTCTTCTGGGTCAGCTCCCGAGCCTGGGAGTTGAAGGCGGCCGCATGAAGATTGTGGTAGTCCTGCAAGATAGACAAAAGATCGAAGTAAGAACAAGAATAGCAAAGACAAATCCACTAAGAAGTTCCAAGCCGCCTGCTCAGCAGCCTACTCGGAACTCGGGGACTACACCCAGTGGGTGCGCTGACGCGCCCCCACGGAAGAAATCAAGATCAAGAAGAAATCAAGATCAAGAAGAAGCAAGATGGGAAGACTAACCCGGATGGCCGCCCGCGTCGCAAGGAACTCGTCGGTGAACTGCCTCAGCGCCGTAGCCTGGGCCTGAAGCCGGGTCCGGACGTCCTGCGCGGCCACGTTCATCACGGCTGTCCCTCCGCCTGGCGTCCACCCCGAGGTAGTGCTGGCCACCTCCACATCCCGGGCCGATGAGCTAGAGCCCGCGGCCGGCTGTGGCTCCGACGCGGCTTTCTGTGGCTCCGACGCAGCTTTCCACGCACGACGGCTCGGCGGAATCCAGACTGCCATCTCAGTCCCCGCGGCCGGCTCGCCCCCCGCCAACTGCGCAGGCGGCAGATCAGGCCGGCCGCCTTGAGCCACCCTAGTTGGCGGGGTCGGCACCGGCGCCCTCTCCAGGACGAGGACGTCGTCGTCCCTCTCAAGTCCTGGCTGGTCGCCGCTGGCCCCTTCTGGCGAGGGCTCCATGTCCCCAGGCGCTCCGACGCGCAGCGGGGTGACCATCAAGACCTCCTCCGCCGCCGCCGCGGCTGCAGCCTCCGCTTGGCCCTTGGCTGCGGCGTCGGTGAGCGCCTTCGCCGCCTCTTCCTCCTGCGCCGCCTAGGCGGCGGCCGCCTTCCGTGCCTCCGCCTCTCGCGCCTCCCGTTCCTCCCGCGCCTCCTGCGCGTTCCGTTCTGTCGCTTCCTGAAGGTCGGCAGGGGGGTCCACGCGGCGAGTGGTGCTCCCAGACCCCCTTGGCGACTCGACGACGGAGGCGGCAGCCGCCCGCTCAAGCGACAACGGAGCTCTAATCGTTTGGAGAAAAAGACAAGGGTTCAGGAACCACCAGAGAAAAGAAAGAAAAAGAGTATACAAAAAAATTCGAACTTACGCCGACACGGTCTGCGGTTGCTTCACCGTCTTGCGGAAGCGAGCCGCCTTCGCGGCCGCCTCCTCCCGCCTGGTTGCTGCCGCCCCGCCCCTGGGTTTCTTCGTCCGACTGCCGAACAAACCCTGGGCGGCTCGACGCTTCTGCCCTCCGCCCCGAGCAGGCGGTGCAGCGGAGGAACCCGCGCCGCGTCCAGATGCCGGCCGGCGGCGCGGGGCGACTTCGGCCTCATCGTCTTCCGGCCAGTCGTCGAAGGTGACTCCGTGCCCGGAGCCGCCTGCTTCGCCGCCGGCTTGGCCACCACCCGGCTCGATGTTGTCGTCCATAGCGGCCGCCCCCAAGTCGGGGTCCTCCAGATCGTGTTCCGTCCGGTCAGGGACGAATCGACGCTCCGTGTCTGACCTGCCGGCCGGCCAAAGAAGAGGGCTCTGTCAAAAAACAAGCCGACTAAGTTAGAGTCGGCCAAGAGGAACTCGGCAACAAAGTTAAGAGAAAAAGACGAAACAAGGAGAGCATACCGTGGGCGGTGGATTGGCCCGGCTGTATGGCTCCTTGCCGAACTGCCACTCTTCGGAGAGTTTGCAGTTCGCGAGGTAGTTCACCATATAGGCGACCTCCTCGTGCGGCATGTCCTTGGTGCACATCCGGCTCGGATCGAGCTGGCCGCTCATCTGAAAGATCAGATGAGGATGGCTCTGGAGCAGAAGAACCCGGCGCGTGACGAAGGCGGCCAGAAGGTCGGGCCCCATCAGGCCCTCCGACTGGGTCATCACTCGTACTCGGGCGACGGCTGCGGACCCAGCCGGCGTCAGAGTCACGGCCCGGAAGGACCACTGGGGCCGCCTGCCCGCCGGTGGGCCGGCTACGTAAGCCGGCAGGTTGATGTAGTCGCCCCGTGGGGCGATGTTCCGCATGTAGAAGTACGACTTTTGCCACTTCTTCACCGATTGGATTAGCGTGATGACGGGGAAGGGGTTGTCGGCGACCGACCTCCGCGACGCGATGAAGGTGCCAGTCTGAGCCGGCACGCCTTGCATGCGCGTGCCCAGCTTGGACTGGAAGAACTCCCCCCAGAGCTCGAGGGTAGGGAGGACGCCGAGGTAGCCTTAGCACAGGGTGACGAAGGCTGACAGCAGCACCACCGCGTTTGGGGTGAGGTGGTGCGGCTGGAGCTGGTAGAAATCGAGCCAGGAGCGGAAGAAGGCGCTCACTGGCAGGCCGATGCCGCGCAAGAAATGCGAGCGGAAGACCACCCGCTCGCCCTCCCGCGGCTCCGGCGTAATTTCCTTTACCGGCGCAAGACGGACCCCCACCTTGTCCGCGTCGGGCAGCCGCTGCGTATTGCGGAGGAACTCGACGTGATCTTCGTGGACGTTGGAGCCGTCCCAATCCCCGCCATACTGCTCCGTGGTGGGAGGCATGGCGAAAACGAGCGCGGCGGCGGAGGAACGTGTGGTGGAAGAGCGCGGCGGCGAGGCGCTGTTGCAAGAAACGGCAAGCGAAAGAAGATGGTGGAAGGAGGAGGAGCGTGCGAGGGCCTGCCGCCCTGCATCTCCCCCTACTTATAGCTTCGCGAGGCGAGGCCGGGGAGGCCGGACGTGGGGGGAGACGTGGGATTAACTGCACCCATTCCCCCCACGCCTCGTGATTATTACGCCCTAAAGGCGAGCCGAGACTGCCGCAAGCAGACGTGCGGGCGGTTTCGGGATGCAGAGAATCCGCGCCTGGGCCCGGGCGTGGACGTGGCGGGCCCCCGCCCTGCGGCGACGTCCCGTCGCGCGCGTGGGCTGGCAGGCTTTCCGGCCAAGAGGGGCCACGTGGTTCGCAGACGGCAAGTGGCTAGCCCGCGGCCCGGTGCACGCACTCGTGAGCTCCCGCCCTCCGACTCCGGAGTTTTCGACCAAGGCGGCACGCCTAACCAAAGCCGGCTCCCAGCTGCCGGCTTGTCAAGATAGGAAGCTGATCGAGCTTCTCAACTCCTACCCAAACCTCGAAGCCCAATCAGCTTCGGGGACTGCTGTCGGAGTAAATAGCCATGGGTAGCCTAACCGACTGCCCCTGGCTCTTCAGAAAATTATCAGAGCATTTGGGCCTCCAAGCATTTCAAGCACTAGGCCGCCTTCCCTGGCCGGCTACCTCTGAAGCCGACTCTCGGAAGGCGACCCAGCCTCAGCAACCTCCCCCCCAGGACAACCACGGGGTGGCCGACTCCAGGAAGCCGGCCAAGAAGAGCGCCGACTCCAAGAAGCCGGCCAAGACCGCAACCACCAAAACTACGCCCACATAACGGTGACGAGACGGGGTGTGGCTACAGTGAGGCCCACTACCCCCGAAGCCCGAGGCAGGCATGGCCACAGGACGCCGTACAAGACGACCATCTCCCGTCCGGCTCGGCACTGTAGCCACGCCGGCCTCAACGTCACCCACGACGGACGCCAGTATGGCCCGCGGGCGGCGGGCCCCTTTAGCCAGAAAGAGGCGCAAAGGCGGCCCGACCTTCCCCAGTCGGCCAAGGGTGTAGTCGGCCCCCAGAAGCCGGCTACTCCCTTCCTCGAAGCAGGAGCCACATTAAGGAGACAAGACGAGGTAAGGCTACAGTGAGAGCCCTCGAGGCGGCACACTGTAGCCACGCTTACCTCGACGAAGCCCTTGTCATCAGAGGCGAGGCTACAGTAAGCAGCCGCCGACAAGACCCTAGGCGGTGGGGCCGGCCTGTCGACCAAGAGGCCGGCAGCCGGCGGGACCCACCAGTCGGCGGGACCCAACGGCCGGCGGAGAAGCCGGCGAGCTTAGACACTGACGGCTGGGACCAGTGCCCAGCCGGATTACCATTGTACCCCCGGGGGGTAGGCCTATATAAACCCCCCAGGACACCCATGCAAGGGGTTGGCATCTGAGCATAGCACACACACCATAGAGAGAGAGAAGTGAGAGCTAGCCTTGTTCTTCTTCTCCCTTGAACCCAACAACTCTAGGAGCGATTGTAGCTACTTTTACTGATCTAGTGATCATGCGGAGACCCCGCAGAGCAGGACTAGGGGTGTTATCTCCTCGGAGAGCCCCGAACCTGGGTAAGATCCGCCGGCGTGCATGTATTCGCCTCATCCCGTTTCCAGGCACCGGCAACGTCTTATTGGCACCCACAATGATAAGCCACCCGTTGGCATATGTCGCACCAACCACCCGACACCCAGTCCGTGTAATTGCTACCATCATCTTTCAACTTTGCTTTCTCAAGGAACGCATTAAAATTCAAATGGAACAACAGCACGGGCCATCTATCTACAATCAACATAGACAAGCAAGATACTATCAGGTACTAAGTTCATGATGCTGGAAATATGCCCTAGAGGCAATAATAAAATGGTTATTATTATATTTCCTTGTTCATGATAATTGTCTATTGTTCATGCTATAATTGTGTTATCCGGAAATCGTAATACATGTGTGAATACATAGACCACAACATGTCCCTAGTGAGCCTCTAGTTGACTAGCTCGTTGATCAATAGATGGTTACGGTTTCCTAACCATGGACATAGGATGTCATTGATAATGGGATCACATCATTAGGATAATGATGTGATGGACAAGACCCAATCCTAAGCATAGCACAAGATCGTGTAGTTCGTCTGCTAAAGCTTTTCTAATGTCAAGTATCTTTTCCTTAGACCATGAGATTGTGCAACTCCCGGATACCGTAAGGGTACTTTGGGTGTGCCAAACGTCACAACGTAACTGGGTGGCTATAAAGGTACACTACGGGTATCCCCGAAAGTATCTGTTGGGTTGGCACGAATCGAGACTGGGATTTGTCACTCCGTATGACGGAGAGGTATCTCTGGGCCCACTCGGTAAGACATCATCGTAATGAGCTCAATGTGACAAAGGGGTTGGTCACGGGATGATGTGTTACGGAACGAGTAAAGAGACTTGCCGTAACGAGATTGAACAAGGTATCGGTATACCGATGATCGAATCTCGGGCAAGTGCTATATCGGTAGACAAAGGGAATCGTATACGGGATTGATTGAATCCTCGACATCGTGGTTCATCCGATGAGATCATCGTGGAACATGTGGGAGCCAACATGGGTATCCAGATCCCGCTGTTGGTTATTGGCCGGAGAGATGTCTCGGTCATGTCTGCATAGTTCCCAAACCCGTAGGGTCTACACACTTAAGGTTCGATGACGCTAGGGTTATAGGGAATAGATGTACGTGGTTACCAAATGTTGTTCGGAGTCCCGGATGAGATCCCGAACGTCACGAGGAGTTCCGGAATGGTCCGGAGGTGAAGATTTATATATGGGAAGTCCAGTTTCAGTCACCGGAAAGGTTTCGGGGTTTATCGGTATTGTACCGGGACCACCGAAGGGGTTCCGGGGGTCCATCGGGAGGGTCCACCTGCCCCGAAGGACCTAATGGGCTGTAGTTGGGTGGGAACAAACCCCTTAGTGGGCTGGTTCGCCCCCAAGGGCCCAAGGCGCCTAGGGTTGGAAACCCTAGGGGGCCGCTGCCCCCCGGGGGGCGGGCGCCCCCCTAGTTGGAATCCCTAAGGGGGCCGCCGCCCCCCCTAGATGGATTTAGGGGGCCGGCCCCCCTCCCCTTCCCCTATATATAGTGGTGATTTTGGGGCTGCCAGAGACACGAGTCTCCCTTTCTCTTGGCGCAGCCCTACCCCTCTCCCTCCTCGTCTCTCGCAGTGCTTGGCAAAGCCCTGCTGGTGTGCCACGCTCCTCCACCACCACCACGCTGTCGTGCTGCTGCTGGACGGAGTCTTCCCCAACCTCTCCCTCTCTCCTGCTGGATCAAGGCGCGGGAGACGTCACCGGGCTGCACGTGTGTTGAACGCGGAGGCACCGTTGTTCGGTGCTTTGATCGGATTCGGCCGTGATCTGAATCGCTTCGTTTACGACTCCACCGACCGCGTTCTTGCAACGCTTCTGCATCGCGATCTTCAAAGGTATGAAGATGCACTCCCCTCTCGTTGCTAGTAAGCTCCATAGATTGATCTTGGTGATGCGTACAATTTTTTTAGTTTCTGCAACGATCCCCAACAGTGGTATCAGAGCTAGGTCTATGCGTAGTTTCTATGCACGAGTAGAACACAAGTTGTTGTGGGCCTCGATTTTGTCAATTTACTTGCCGTTACTAGTCTTATCTTGATTCAGCGGCATCGTGGGATGAAGCGGCCCAGACCGACCTTACACGTACGCTTACGTGAGACAGGTTCCACCGACTGACATGCACTAGTTGCCTAAGGTGGCTAGCGGGTGTCTGTCTCTCCCACTTTAGTCGGATCGGATTCGATCAAAAGGGTCCTTATGAAGGGTAAATAGAAATTGGCATATCACGTTGTGGTTTGGCGTAGGTAAGAAACGTTCTTGCTAAGAAACCTATAGCAGCCACGTAAAAATTTGCAACAACAATTAGAGGACGTCTAACTTGTTTTTGCAGCATACGCCGTGTGATGTGATATGGCCAAAAGGATGTGATGAATGATATGTGTGATGTATGAGATTGATCACGTTCTTGTAATAGGAATCACGACTTGCATGTCGATGAGTATGACAACCGGCAGGAGCCATAGGAGTTGTCTTAATTTATTTATGACCTGTGTGTCAACATAAACGTCATGTAATTACTTTACTTTATTGCTAAACCGTTAGCCATAGTAGTAGAAGTAACAGTTGACGAGACAACTTCATGAAGACACCATGATGGAGATCATGATGATGGAGATCATGGTGTCATGCCGGTGACGATGATGATCATGGCGCCCCGAAGATGGAGATCAAAAGGAGCAAAATGATATTGGCCATATCATGTCACTATTTGATTGCATGTGATGTTTATCATGTTTTTACATCTTATTTTATTAGAATGACGGTAGCATAAATAAGATGATCCCTCATTAAAATATCAAGAATTGTGTTCCCCCTAACTGTGCACTGTTGCTAAGGTCCGTTGTTCCGAAGCACCACGTGATGATCGGGTGTGATAGGTTCTAACGTTCGCATACAACGGGTGTAAGCCAGATTTACACATGCAATACACTTAGGTTGACTTGACGAGCCTAGCATGTACAGACTTGGCCTCGGAACACGGAAGACCGAAAGGTCGAACATGAGTCGTATAGAAGATACGATCAACATGAAGATGTTCACCGATGATGACTAGTCCGTCTCACGTGATGATCGGACACGGCCTTGTTGACTCAGACCATGTATCACTTAGATGACTAAAGGGATGTCTATCTGAGTGGGAGTTCATTAAATAATTTGATTAGATGAACTTAATTATCATGAACATAGTCTAAAACTTTGCAATATGTCTTGTAGATCAAATGGCCCACGCTAATGTTGCCCTCAACTTCAACGCGTTCCTAGAGAAAACCAAGCTGAAAGACGATGGTAGCAACTACACGGACTGGGTCCGTAACCCGAGGATTATCCTCATAGCTGCCAAGAAAGCATATGTCCTTGATGCATCGCTAGGTGAAGCACCTATTTTCCCAGCAACTCAGGACGTTATGAATGCCTGGCAGTCGCGTACTGATGATTACTCCCTGGTTCAGTGCGGCATGCTTTACAGCTTAGAACCGGGTCTCCAAATGCGTTTTGAGCAGCACGGAGCATATGAGATGTTCCAAGAGCTGAAAATGGTTTTCCAAGCTCATGCCCGGGTCGAGAGATATGAAGTCTCCGACAAGTTCTATAGTTGTAAGATGGAGGAGAATAGTTCTGTCAGCGAGCACATACTCAAAATGTCTGGGTTACACAACCGCTTATCTCAGCTGGGAGTTAATCTCCGGGATGATGCGGTCGTTGACAGAATCCTTCAGTCGCTCCCACCTAGCTACAAGAGCTTTGTGATGAACTTCAATATGCAGGGGATGGAAAAGACCATTCCTAAGGTATATTCAATGCCGAAATCAGCGGAGGTGGAGATCAAAAAGGAACATCAAGTGTTGATGGTGAATAAAACCACTAAGTTCAAGAAAGGCAAGGGTAAGAAGAACTTTAAGAAGGACGGCAAGGGAGTTGCCGCGCCCGGTAAGCCAATTGCCAGGAAGAAGCCAAAGCATTGACCCAAGCCTGAGACTGGGTGCTTTTATTGCAAGGGAAACGGTCAATGGAAGCGGAACTGCCCCAAGTACTTAGCGGATAAGAAGGCCGGCAATACCAAAGGTATATGTGATATACATGTTATTGATGTGTACCTAACCAGCGCTCGTAGTAGCTCCTGGGTATTTGATACCGGTGCGGTTGCTCATATTTGTAGCTCAAAACAGGAGCTGCGGAATAAGCGGAGACTGGCGAAGGACGAGGTGACGATGCGCGTCGGGAATGGTTCAAAGGTCGATGTGATCACAGTCGGCACGCTACCTCTACATTTACCTACAAGATTAGTTTTAAACCTCAGTAATTGTTATTTAGTACCAGCTTTGAGCATGAACATTGTATCTGGATCTCGTTTAATGCGAGATGGCTACTCATTTAAATCTGAGAATAATGGTTGGTCTATTTATATGAGAGACATGTTTTATGGTCATGCCCTGCTGGTCAATGGTTTATTCTTATTTAATCTCGAATGTGATGTTACACATATTCATAGTGTGAATGCCAAAAGATGTAAGGTTGATAATGATAGTCCCACATACTTGTGGCACTGCCGCCTTGGTCACATTGGTGTCAAACGCATGAAGAAACTCCATGCAGATGGACTTTTGGAGTCTCTTGATTATGAATCATTAGACACGTGCGAACCATGCCTCATGGGCAAAATGACCAAGACTCCGTTCTCCGGAACAATGGAGCGAGCAACCAACTTATTGGAAATCATACATACTGATGTGTGCGGTCCAATGAGCGTTGAGGCTCGCGGTGCTTATCGCTATGTTCTCACCCTCACGGATGACTTAAGTAGATATGGGTATGTCTACTTAATGAAACACAAGTCTGAGACCTTTGAAAAGTTCAAGGAATTTCAGAGTGAGGTTGAGAATCAACGTGACAGGAAAATCAAGTTCTTACGATCAGATCGTGGGGGAGAATATTTGAGTCACGAATTTGGCACGCACTTAAGGAAATGTGGAATTGTTTCACAACTCACGCCGCCTGGAACACCTCAGCGTAATGGTGTGTCTGAACGTCGAAATCGCACTCTATTGGATATGGTGCGATCCATGATGTCTCTTACCGACCTACCGCTATCATTTTGGGGTTATGCTATAGAGACTGCCGCATTCACTTTAAATAAGGCTCCGTCGAAATCCGTTGAGACGACACCGTATGAATTGTGGTTTGGGAAGAAACCTAAGCTGTCGTTTCTAAAAGTTTGGGGATGCGATGCTCATGTCAAGAAACTTCAACCTGAAAAGCTCGAACCCAAATTGGAAAAATGCGTCTTCATAGGATACCCTAAGGAAACTATTGGGTATACCTTCTACCTCAGATCCGAAGGCAAGATCTTTGTTGCCAAGAATGGATCCTTTCTAGAGAAAGAGTTTCTCTCGAAAGAAGTAAGTGGGAGGAAAGTAGAACTTGATGAAGTATTGCCTCTTGAACTGGAGAGTAGCGCAGCTCAAGAAAATGTTTCTGTGGTGCCTGCACCAACTAGAGAGGAAGTTAATGATGATGATCATGAAACTTCAGATCAAGTTGCTACTGAACTTCGTAGGTCCACAAGGACACGTTCCGCACCAGAGTGGTACGGCAACCCTGTCCTGGAAATCATGTTGTTAGACAATGGTGAACCTTTGAACTATGAAGAAGCGATGGCGGGCCTGGATTTCGACAAATGGCTTGAAGCCATGAAATCCGAGATAGGATCCATGTATGAAATTGAAGTATGGACTTTGACTGACTTGCCCGATGATCGGCAAGCCATAGAAAATAAATGGATCTTTAAGAAGAAGACAAACACGGATGGTAACGTAACCATCTATAAGGATCGGCTTGTCGCTAAAGGTTATCGACAAGTTCAAGGGGTTGACTACGATGAGACCTTCTCACCCGTAGCGAAGCTGAAGTCTGTCCGAATCATGTTAGCAGTTGCCGCATTATATGATTATGAGATATGGCAAATGGACGTCAAAACAGCACCTTAATGGTTTCCTTATGGAAGAATTGTATATGATGCAGCCGAAATGTTTTGTCGATCCTAAGAATGCTGACAAGGTATGGAAGCTCCAACGCTCGATCTATGGGCTGGTGCAAGCATCTCGGAGTTGGAACATTCGTTTTGATGAGATGATCAAAGCGTTTGGGTTTATGCAGATTTATGGAGAAGCCTGTGTTTACAAGAAAGTGAGTGGGAGCTCTGTAGCATTTCTCATATTGTATGTGGACGATATACTATTGATGGGAAATAATATAGAACTCTTGGAAAGCATAAAGGCCTACTTGAATAAGTGTTTTTCAATGAAGGACCTGGGAGAAGCTGCTTACATATTAGGCATCAAGATCTATAGAGATAGATCGAGATGCCTCATTGGTCTTTCACAAAGCACATACCTTGACAAGATATTGAAGAAGTTCAATATGGATCAGTCAAAGAACGGGTTCTTGCCTGTATTGCAAGGTGTGAGATTGAGCGCGGCTCAATGCCCGACCACGGCAGAAGATAGAGAAAAGATGAGTGTCATCCCCTATGCCTCGGCCATAGGGTCTATTATGTATGCCATGCTGTGTACCAAACCTGATGTAAACCTTGCCGTAAGTTTGGTAGGAAGGTACCAAAGTAATCCCGGCATGGAACACTGGACAACGGTCAAGAATATCCTGAAGTATCTGAAAAGGACTAAGGATATGTTTCTCGTTTATGGAGGTGACGAAGAGCTCGTTGTAAAGGGTTACGTCGATGCTAGTTTCGACACAGATCTGGATGACTCCAAGTCACAAACCGGATACGTGTATATTTTGAATGGTGGGGCAGTCAGCTTGTGCAGTTGCAAGCAAAGCGTCGTGGCGGGATCTACATGTGAAGCGGAGTACATGGCAGCCTTGGAGGCAGCACATGAAGCAATCTGGATGAAGGAGTTCATTACCGACCTAGCAGTTATTCCCAATGCGTCGGGCCCGATGACTCTCTTCTGTGACAACACTGGAGCTATTGCCGTTGCCAAGGAGCCCGGGTTTCACAAGAAGACCAAGCATATCAAGCGTCGCTTCAACTCCATTCGTGAAAATGTTCAAGATGGAGACATTGAGATTTGTAAAGTGCATACGGACCTGAATGTCGCAGATCCGTTGACTAAACCTCTTCCACGTGCAAAGCATGATCAACACCAGAACTCTATGGGTGTTCGATTCATCACAATGTAACTAGGTTATTGACTCTAGTGCAAGTGGGAGACTGTTGGAAATATGCCCTAGAGGCAATAATAAAATGGTTATTATTATATTTCCTTGTTCATGATAATTGTCTATTGTTCATGCTATAATTGTGTTATCCGGAAATCGTAATACATGTGTGAATACATAGACCACAACATGTCCCTAGTGAGCCTCTAGTTGACTAGCTCGTTGATCAATAGATGGTTACGGTTTCCTAACCATGGACATAGGATGTCATTGATAAGGGGATCACATCATTTGGATAATGATGTGATGGACAAGACCCAATCCTAAGCATATCACAAGATCGTGTAGTTCGTCTACTAAAGCTTTTCTAATGTCAAGTATCTTTTCCTTAGACCATGAGATTGTGCAACTCCCGGATATCGTAAGGGTACTTTGGGTGTGCCAAACGTCACAACGTAACTGGGTGGCTATAAAGGTACACTACGGGTATCCCCGAAAGTACCTGTTGGGTGGGCATGAATCGAGACTGGGATTTGTCACTCCGTATGACGGAGAGGTATCTCTGGGCCCACTCGGTAAGACATCATCATAATGAGCTCAATGTGACTAAGGGGTTGGTCATGGGATGATGTGTTACGAAACGAGTAAAGAGACTTGCCGTAACGAGACTGAACAAGGTATCGGTATACCGACGATCAAATCTCGGGCAAGTGCTATATCGGTAGACAAAGGGAATCGTATACGGGATTGATTGAATCCTTGATATCGTGGTTCATCCGATGAGATCATCGTGGAACATGCGGGAGCCAACATGGGTATCCAGATCCCGCTGTTGGTTATTGGCCGGAGAGATGTCTCGGTCATGTCTGCATAGTTCCCGAACCCGTAGGGTTTACACACTTAAGGTTCGATGACGTTAGGGTTATAGGGAATAGATGTACGTGGTTACTGAATGTTGTTTGGAGTCCCGGATGAGATCTCGGATGTCACGAGGAGTTCCGGAATGGTCCGGAGGTGAAGATTTATATATGGGAAGTCCAGGTTCGGTCACTGGAAGGGTTTTGGGGTTTATCGATATTGTACCGGGACCACCGAAGGGGTTCCGGGGGTCCACCGGGAGGGCCCACCTGCCGCAAAGGATCTAGTAGGCTGTAGTTGGGTGGGAACCAGCCCCTTAGTGGGCTGGTGCGCCCCTCCCAAGGGCCCAAGGCGCCTAGGGATGGAAACCCTAGGGGGGCGCTGCCCCCCCGGGGGACGGGCGCCCCCCTAGTTGGAAATGTTGGGGATCGTAGCAGAATTTTAAAATTTCCTACGCATCACCAAGATCCATCTATGGAGTATACTAGCAACGAGGGGAAAGGAGTGCATCTACATACCCTTGTAGATCACGAGCGGAAGCGTTCAAGTGAACGGGGTTGATGGAGTCGTACTCGCCGTGATCCAAATCACCGATGACCGAGTGCCGAACGGACGGCACCTCCGCGTTCAACACACGTACGGAGCAGCGACGTCTCCTCCTTCTTGATCCAGCAAGGGGAAAGGAGAGGTTGATGGAGATCCAGCAGCACGACGGCGTGGTGGTGGAAGTAGCGGGGATCTCGGCAGGGCTTCGCCAAGCTTCTGCGAGAGGGAGAGGTGTTGCAGGTGGAGAGGGAGGCGCCAGGGGCTGTGGTGCTGCTGCCCTCCCTCCCCCCACTATATATAGGCCCCCCTGGGGGGCGCCGGCCATGGATCCCATCTACAAGGGGGGCGGCGGCCAGGGGGAAACTTGCCCCCCAAGTCAGGTGGGGCGCCACCACCCCCAGGGTTTCCAACCCTAGGCGCAGGGGGAGGCCCATGGGGGGCGCCCCAGCCCACTAGGGGCTGGTTCCCCTCCCACTTCAGCCCATGGGGCCCTCCGGGACAGGTGGCCCCACCCGGTGGACCCCCGGGACCCTTCCGGTGGTCCCGGTACAATACCGATAACCCCCGAAACTTTCCCGGTGGCCGAAACTGGACTTCCTATATATAATTCTTCACCTCCGGACCATTCCAGAACTCCTCGTGACGTCCGGGATCTCATCCGGGACTCCAAACAACTTTCGGGTTTCCGCATACTAATATCTCTACAACCCTAGCGTCACCGAACCTTAAGTGTGTAGACCCTACGGGTTCGGGAGACACGCAGACATGACCGAGACGCCTCTCCGGTCAATAACCAACAGCGGGAACTGGATACCCATGTTGGTTCCCACATGTTCCACGATGATCTCATCGAATGAACCATGATGTCGAGGATTCAATCAATCCCGTATACAATTCCCTTTGTCAATCGGTACGTTACTTGCCCGAGATTCGATCGTCGGTATCTCAATACCTTGTTCAATCTCGTTACCGGCAAGTCACTTTACTCGTACCGTAATGCATGATCCCGTGGCTAACTCCTTAGTCACATTGAGCTCATTATGATGATGCATTACCGAGTGGGCCCATAGATACCTCTCCGTCATACAGAGTGACAAATCCCAGTCTCGATCCGTGCCAACTCAACAGACACTTTCGGAGATACCCGTAGTGTACCTTTATAGTCACCCAGTTACGTTGTGACGTTTGGCACACCCAAAGCACTCCTACGGTATCCGGGAGTTGCATGATCTCATGGTCTAAGGAAATGATACTTGACATTGGAAAAGCTCTAGCAAACGAACTACACGATCTTTTGTGCTATGCTTAGGATTGGGTCTTGTCCTATCACATCATTCTCCTAATGATGTGATCCCGTTATCAATGACATCTAATGTCCATAGTCAGGAAACCATGACTATCTGTTGATGAAGGAGCTAGTCAACTAGAGGCTTACTAGGGACACGTTGTGGTCTATGTATTCACACATGTACTACGATTTCCGGATAACACAATTATAACATGAACAATAGACAATTATCATGAACAAATAAATATAATAATAACCATTTATTATTGCCTCTAGGGCATATTTCCAACAGTCTCCCACTTGCACTAGAGTCAATAATCTAGTTACATTGTGATGAATCGAACACCCATAGCGTTCTGGTGTTGATCATGTTTTGCTCTAGGGAGAGGTTTAGTCAACGGATCTGCTACATTCAGGTCCGTATGTACTTTACAAATATCTATGTCTCCATTTTGAACATTTTCACGAATGGAGTTGAAGCGACGCTTGATATGCCTGGTCTTCCTGTGAAATCTGGGCTCCTTCGCAAGGGCAATAGCTCCAGTGTTGTCACAGAAGAGAGTCATCGGGCCCGACGCATTGGGAATCACCCCTAGGTCGGTAATGAACTCCTTCATCCAGATTTCTTCTTGCGCTGCATCTGAGGCTGCCATGTACTCCGCTTCACATGTAGATCCCGCCATGACGCTTTGCTTGCAACTGCACCAGCTTATTGCCCCTCCATTCAAAATATACACGTATCCAGTTTGTGACTTCGAGTCATCCAGATCTATGTCGAAGCTAGCGTCGACGTAACCCTTTACGACGAGCTCTTTGTCACCTAAATAAACGAGAAACATATCCTTAGTCCTCTTCAGGTACTTCAGGATATTCTTGACCGCTGTCCAGTGTTCCATGCCGGGATTACTTTGGTACCTTCCGACCAAACTTACGGCAAGGTTTACATCAGGTCTGGTACACAGCATGGCATACATAATAGACCCTATGGCCAAGGCATAGGGGATGACACTCATCTTTTCTCTATCTTCTACCGTGGTCGGGCATTGAGCCGTGCTCAATTGCACACCTTGCAATACAGGCAAGAACCCCTTCTTGGACTGATCCATATTGAACTTCTTCAATATCTTGTCAATGTATGTACTCTGTGAAAGACCAATGAGGCGTCTTGATCTATCTCTATAGATCTTGATGCCTAATATATAAGCAGCTTCTCCAAGGTCCTTCATTGAAAAACACTTATTCAAATAGGCCTTTATACTTTCCAAGAGTTCTATATCATTTCCCATCAATAGTATGTCATCCACATATAATAAGAGAAATGCTACAGAGCTCCCACTCACTTTCTTGTAAACACAGGCTTCTCCATAAATCTGTGTAAACCCAAACGCTTTGATCATCTCATCAAAACGAATGTTCCAACTCCGAGATGCTTTCACCAGCCCATAGATGGAGCGCTGGAGCTTGCATACCTTGTTAGCATTCTTAGGATCGACAAAACCTTCCGGCTGCATCATATACAATTCTTCCTTAAGAAAGCCGTTAAGGAATGCCGTTTTGACGTCCATCTGCCATATCTCATAATCATAGTATGCGGCAATTGCTAACATGTTTCGGACGGACTTCAGCTTCGCTACGGGTGAGAAAGCTCATCGCAGTCAACCCCTTGAACTTGTCGATAACCCTTAGCGACAAGTCGAGCCTTATAGATGGTAACATTACCATCCACGTCCGTCTTCTTCTTAAAGATCCATTTATTTTCTATGGCTCGCCGATCATCGGGCAAGTCAGTCAAAGTCCATACTTCGTTTTCATACATGGATCCTATCTCGGATTTCATGGCATCTAGCCATTTGTCGGAATCCGGGCCCGCCATCGCTTCTTCATAGTTCGAAGGTTCACCGTTGTCTAACAACATGATTTCCAGGACAGCGTTGCCGTACCACTCTGGTGCGGAACGTGTCCTTGTGGACCTATGAAGTTCAGTAGTAACTTGATCCGAAGCTTCATGATCATCATCATTAACTTCCTCCCCAGTCGGTGTAGGCACCACAGTAACATCTTCCCACGCTGCGCTACTTTCCGGTTCGGAAGGAGTGACTATCACCTCATCAAGTTCCACTTTCCTCCCACTTAATTCTTTCGAGACAAACTCTTTCTCCAGAAAGGACCCATTCTTGGCAACAAAGATCTTGCCTTCGGATCTGAGGTAGAAGGTATACCCAATGGTTTCCTTAGGGTATCCTATGAAGACGCATTTTTTCTGACTTGGGTTCGAGCTTTTCAGGTTGAAGTTTCTTGACATAAGCATCGCATCCCCAAACTTTTAGAAACGACAGCTTAGGTTTCTTCCCAAACCATAATTCATACGGTGTCGTCTCAACGGATTTCGACGGAGCCCTATTTAAAGTGAATGCGGCAGTCTCTAAAGCATAGCCCCAAAATGAGAGCGGTAGATCGGTAAGAGACATCATAGATCGCACCATATCCACTAGAGTGCGATTGCGATGTTCGGACACACCGTTTCCCTGAGGTGTTCCAGGCGGCGTGAGTTGTGAAACGATTCCACATTTCTTTAAGTGCGCACCAAATTCATGACTTAAATATTCTCCACCACGATCTGATTGTAAGAACTTTATTTTCCTGTCACGTTGATTCTCAACCTCACTCTGAAATTCCTTGAACTTTTCAAAGGTTTCAGACTTGTGTTTCATTAGGTAGACATACCCATATCTACTTAAGTCATCAGTGAGAGTGAGAACATAACGATATCCTCCGCGAGCCTCAACACTCATTGGACCGCACACATCGGTATGTTTGATTTCCAATAAATTGGTTGCTCGCTCCATTGTTCCGGAGAACGGAGTCTTGGTCATCTTACCCATGAGGCATGGTTCGCACGTGTCAAATGATTCTTAATCAAGAGACTCCAAAAGTCCATCTGCATGGAGCTTCTTCATGCGCTTGACACCAATGTGACCAAGGCGGCAGTGCCACAAGTATGTGGGACTATCGTTATCAACTTTACATCTTTTGGTATTCACACTATGAATATGTGTAACATCACGTTCGAGATTCATCAAGAATAAACCATTGACCAGCGGGGCATGACCATAAAACATATCTCTCAAATAAATAGAACAACCATTATTCTCGGATTTAAATGAGTAGCCATCTCGAATTAAACGAGATCCAGATACAATGTTCATGCTCAAAGCTAGCACTAAATAACAATTATTGAGGTTTAAAACTAATCCCGTAGGTAAATGTAGAGGCAGCGTGTCGACGGCGATCACATCGACCTTGGAACCATTCCCGACGCGCATCGTCACCTCGTCCTTTGCCAGTCTCCGCTTATTCCGCAGTTCCTGTTTTGAGTTACAAATATGAGCAACCGCACCGGTATACCCAGGAGCTACTACGAGTACTGGTAAGGTACACATCAATTACATGTATATCACATATACCTTTGGTGTTGCCGGCCTTCTTGTCCGCTAAGTATTTGGGGCAGTTCCGCTTCCAGTGACCACTTCCCTTGCAATAAAAGCACTCAGTCTCAGGCTTGGGTCCATTCTTCGACTTCCTCCCGGCAACTAGCTTACCGGGCGCGACAACTCCCTTGCCGTCCTTCTTGAAGTTCTTCTTACCCTTGCCTTTCTTGAACTTAGTGGTTTTATTCACCATCAACACTTGATGTTCCTTTTTGATCTCCACCTCCGCTGATTTCAGCATTGAATATACCTCAGGAATGGTCTTTTCCATCCCCTGCATATTGAAGTTCATCACAAAGCTCTTGTAGCTTGGTGGAAGCGACTGGAGGATTCTGTCAATGACCGCGTCATCCGGGAGATTGACTCCCAGCTGAGACAAGCGGTTATGTAACCCAGACATTCTGAGTATGTGCTCACTAACAGAACTATTTTCCTCCATTTTACTGCTGAAGAACTTGTCGGAGACTTCATATCTCTCGACCCGGGCATGAGCTTGGAAAACCATTTTCAGCTCTTCGAACATCTCATATGCTCCATGCTTCTCAAAACGCTTTTGGAGCCCCGGTTCTAAGCTGTAAAGCATGCCGCACTGAACGAGGGAGTAATCATCAGCGGTGCTTCTTGGTTCTCTGGGATGGGTGCTTCACCTAGCGGTGCTTCTAAGACATAATCTTTCTTGGCAGCTATGAGGATGATCCTCAGGTTCCGGACCCAGTCCGTATAGTTGCTGCCATCATCTTTCAGCTTGGTTTTCTCTAGGAACGCGTTGAAGTTGAGGACAACGTGGGCCATTTGATCTACAAGACATATTGTAAAGATTTTAGACTAAGTTCATGATAATTAAGTTCATATAATCAAATTATTCAATGAACTCCCACTCAGATAGACATCCCTCTAGTCATCTAAGTGAAACATGATCCGAGTTAACTAGGCCGTGTCCGATCATCACGTGAGACGGACTAGTCAAGATCGGTGAACATCTCCATGTTGATCGTATCTTCTATACGACTCATGCTCGACCTTTCGGTCTTCCGTGTTCCGAGGCCATGTCTGTACATGCTAGGCTCGTCAAGTCAACCTAAGTGTATTGCGTGTGTTCCGAGGCCATGTCTGTACATGCTAGGCTCGTCAACACCCGTTGTATGCGAACGTTAGAATCTATCACACCCGATCATCACGTGGTGCTTCGAAAGAACGAACGTTCGTAACGGTGCACAGTTAGGGGGAACACTTTCTTGAAATTATTATAAGGGATCATCTTACTTACTACCGTCGTTCTAAGGAAATAAGATGCAAAACATGATAAACATCACATGCAATCAAATAGTGACATGATATGGCCAATATCATTTTGCTCCTTTGATCTCCATCTTCGGGGCACCATGATCATCTTCGTCACCGGCATGACACCATGATCTCCATCATCATGATCTCCATCATCATGATCTCCATCATTGTGTCTTCATGAAGTTGTCACGCCAACGATTACTTCTACTTCTATGGCTAACGCCTTTAGCAATAAAGTAAAGTAATTTACATGGCGTTATTCAATGACATGCAGGTCATACAAAAAATAAAGACAACTCCTATGGCTCCTGCCGGTTGTCATACTCATCGACATGCAAGTCGTGATTCCTATTACAAGAATATGATCAATCTCATACATCACATATATCATTCATCACATCTTCTGGCCATATCACATCACAAGGCACATGCTGCAAAAACAAGTTAGACGTCATCTAATTGTTGTTGCAAGTTTTTACGTGGCTTGTATAGGTTTCTAGCAAGTACGTTTCTTACCTACGTAGAACCACAACGTGATATGCCAATTTCTATTTACCCTTCATAAGGACCCTTTTTATCGAATCCGTTCCGACTAAAGTGGGAGAGACAGACACCCGCTAGCCACCTTATGCAACTAGTGCATGTCAGTCGGTGGAACCTGTCTCACGTAAGCGTACGTGTAAGGTCGGTCCGGGCCGCTTCATCCCACAATACCGCCGAAACAAGATAAGACTAGTAGTGGCAAGAAAAATTGACAACATCTACGCCCACAACTGCTTTGTGTTCTACTCGTGCATAGTAACTACGCATAGGCCTGGCTCTAATACCACTATTGGGGATCGTAGCAGAATTTTAAAATTTCCTACACATCACCAAGATCCATCTATGGAGTATACTAGCAACGAGGGGAAAGGAGTGCATCTACATACCCTTGTAGATCACGAGCGGAAGCGTTCAAGTGAACGGGGTTGATGGAGTCATACTCGCCGTGATCCAAATCACCGATGACCGAATGCCGAACAACCGGCACCTCCGCGTTCAACACACGTACGGAGCAGCGACGTGTCCTCCTTCTTGATCCAGCAAGGGGCAAGGAGAGGTTGATGGAGATCCAGCAGCACGACGGCGTGGTGGTGGAAGTAGCGGGGATCTCGGCAGGGCTTCGCCAAGCTTCTGCGAGAGGGAGAGGTGTTGCAGGGGGAGAGGGAGGCGCCAGGGGCTGTGGTGCTGCTGCCCTCCCTCCCCCCACTATATATAGGCCCCCCTGGAGGGGGGCGCCGTCCCTGGATCCCATCTACAAGGGGGGGGGCGGCCAGGGGGGAAACTTGCCCCCCAAGTCAGGTGGGGCGCCCCCACCCCCAGGGTTTCCAACCCTAGGCGCAGGGGGAGGCCCATGGGGGGTGCCCCAGCCCACAAGGGGCTGGTTCCCCTCCCACTTCAGCCCATGGGGCCCTTCGGGACAGGTGGCCCCACCCGGTGGACCCCTGGGACCCTTCCGGTGGTCCCGGTACAATACCGATAACCCCCGAAACTTTCCCGGTGGCCGAAACTGGACTTCCTATATATAATTCTTCACCTCCGGACCATTCCGAAACTCCTCGTGACGTCCGGGATCTCATCCGGGACTCCAAACAACTTTCGGGTTTCCGCATACTAATATCTCTACAACCCTAGCATCACCGAACCTTAAGTGTGTAGACCCTACGGGTTCGGGAGACACGCAGACATGACCGAGACGCCTCTCCGGTCAATAACCAACAGCGGGATCTGGATACCCATGTTGGTTCCCACATGTTCCACGATGATCTCATCGGATGAACCACGATGTCAAGGATTCAATCAATCCCCTATACAATTCCCTTTGTCAATCGGTACGTTACTTGCCCGAGATTCGATCGTCGGTATCTCAATACCTTGTTCAATCTCGTTACCGGCAAGTCACTTTACTCGTACCGTAATGCATGATCCCGTGGCTAACTCCTTAGTCACATTGAGCTCATTATGATGATGCATTACCGAGTGGGCCCAGAGATACCTCTCCGTCATACAGAGTGACAAATCCCAGTCTCGATCCGTGCCAACTCAACAGACACTTTCGGAGATACCCGTAGTGTACCTTTATAGTCACCCAGTTACGTTGTGACGTTTGGCACACCCAAAGCACTCCTACGGTATCCGGGAGTTGCACGATCTCATGGTCTAAGGAAATGATACTTGACATTGGAAAAGCTCTAGCAAACGAACTACACGATCTTTTGTGCTATGCTTAGGATTGGGTCTTGTCCAATCACATCATTAGGCTCCTAATGATGTGATCCCGTTATCAATGACATCCAATGTCCATAGTCAGGAAACCATGACTATCTGTTGATCAACGAGCTAGTCAACTAGAGGCTTACTAGGGACACGTTATGGTCTATGTATTCACACATGTACTACGATTTCCGGATAACACAATTATAGCATGAACGATAGACAATTATCATGAACAAAGAAATATAATAATAACCATTTATTATTGCCTCTAGGGCATATTTCCAACAGGAAACCCTAAGGGGGCCGCTGCCCCCCCGACGGGCCGCCACCCCTCCTCTAGATGGATCTAGCTAGGGGGCCGCCCCCCTCCCCTTCCCGTATATATAGTGGGGGTTTTGGGGCTGCCAGAGACACAAGTCTCCCTCTCTCTTGGCGCAGCCCTACCTCTCTCCCTCCTCGTCTCTTGCAGTGCTTGGCGAAGCCCTGCTGGAGTGCCAGGCTCCTCCACCACCACCACGCCGTCGTGCTGCTGCTGGACGGAGTCTTCCCCAACTTCTCCCTCTCCCTTGCTGGATCAAGGCGCGGGAGACGTCACCGGGCTGCACGTGTTTTGAACGCGGAGGCACCGTTGTTCGGTGCTTAGATCGGATTCGGCCGCGATCTGAATCGCTTCGTGTACGACTCCACCGACCGCGTTCTTGCAACGCTTCCGCATCGCGATCTTCAAGGGTATGAAGATGCACTCCCCTCTCTCTCGTTGCTAGTCTCTCCATAGATTTTTTTGAAACTGAGTCTCTCCATAGATTGATCTTGGTGATGCATAGAATTTTTTTAATTTCTGCAACGATCCCCAAGACATGATAAATTTAAGTTCAATTAATCATATTACTTAAGAACTCCCACTTAGATAGACATCTCTCTAATCCTCTAAGTGATCACGTGATCCAAATCAACTAAAACATAACCGATCATCACGTGAAATGGAGTAGCTTTCAATGGTGAACATCACTATGTTGATAATATCTACTATATGATTCACGCTCAACCTTTCGGTCTCAGTGTTCCGAGGCCATATCTGCATATACCAGGCTCGTCAAGTTTAACCTGAGTATTCTGCGTGTGCAAAACTGGCTTGCACCCGTTGTAGATGGACGTAGAGCTTATCACACTCGATCATCACGTGGTGTCTGGGCACGACGAACTTTGGCAACAATGCATACTTAGGGAGAACACTTTTATCTTGAAATTTAGTGAGAGATCATCTTATAATGCTACCGTCAATCAAAGAAGATAAGATGCATAAAAGATAAACTTCACATGCAATCAATATAAGTGATATGATACGGCCATCATCATCTTGTGCTTGTGATATCCATCTCCGAAGCACCATAATGATCACCATCGTCACCGGCGCGACACCTTGATCTCCATCCTAGCATCATTGTCGTCTCGCCAATCTTATGCTTCTACGACTATTGCTACCGCTTAGTGATAAAGTAAAGCATTACAGGGCGATTGCATTGCATACAATAAAGCGACAACCATATGGCTCCTGCCAGTTGCCGATAACTCGGTTACAAAACATGATCATCTCATACAATAAAATTTAGCATCATGTCTTGACCATATCACATCACAACATGCCCTGCAAAAACAAGTTAGACGTCCTCTACTTTGTTGTTGCAAGTTTTACGTGGCTGCTACTGGATTTAGCAAGAACCGTTCTTACCTACGCATCAAAACCACAACGATAGTTTGTCAAGTTGGTGCTATTTTAACCTTCGCAAGGACCGGGCGTAGCCACACTCGGTTCAACTAAAGTTGGAGAAACTGACACCCGCCAGCCACCTGTGTGCAAAGCACGTCGATAGAACGAGTCTCGCATAAGTGTACGCGTAATGTCGGTCCGGGCCGCTTCATCCAACAATACTGCCGAACCAAAGTATGACATGCTGGTAAGCAGTATGACTTATATCACCCACAACTCACTTGTGTTCTACTCGTGCATATGACATCTACGCATAAAACCTGGCTCTGATACCACTGTTGGGTAACGTAGTAATTTCAAAAAATTTCCTACCACACGCAAGATCATGGTGATGCATAGCAACGAGAGGGGAGAGTGTTGTCCATGTACCCTCGTAGACCGAAAGTGGAAGCGTTAGCACAACGCAGTTGATGTAGTCGTACGTCTTCACGATTCGACCGATCAAGTACCGAACGCACGGCACCTCCGAGTTCAGCACACGTTCAGCCCGATGACGTCCCTCGAACTCCGATCCAACCGAGTGTTGAGGGAGAGTTTCGTCAGCACGACGGCGTGGTGACGATGATGATGTTCTACCGACGCAGGGCTTCGCCTAAGCACCGCTACAGTATTATCGAGGTGGACTATGGTGGAGGGGGGCACCGCACACGGCTAAAAGGTCAAACGATCAATTGTTGTGTCTCTAGGGTGCCCCCTGCCCCCGTATATAAAGGAGCAAGGGGGAAGGTGCGGCCGGCCAGGAGGGGCCGCGCCAGGAGGAGTCCTACTCCCACCGGGAGTAGGACTCCCTCCCTTTTCCTTGTTGGACTAGGAGTGGAGGAGGAAAGAGGTGTAGGAGAAGAAGAAAAGGGGGGGCGCCGCCCCCCTCTCCTTGTCCTATTCAGACTAGGGGGGAGGGGCGCGCGGCCCTTGCCCTGGCCACCTCTCCTCTTCGCCACTAAGGCACACTATGGCCCATTAACCCCCGGGGGGTTCCGGTAACCCCTCCGGTACTCCGGTAAAATCCCGATTTCACACGGAACACTTCCAATATCCAAATATAGGCTTCCAATATATCAATCTTCATGTCTCGAACATTTCGAGACTCCTCGTCATGTCCGTGATCACATCCGGGACTCCGAACAACCTTCGGTACATCAAAACATATAAACTCATAATATTACTGTCATCGAAACGTTAAGCGTGCGGACCCTACGGGTTCGAGAACTATGTAGACATGACCGAGACAAGTCTCCGGTCAATAACCAATAGCGGAACCTGGATGCTCATATTGGCTCCCACATATTCTACGAAGATCTTTATCAGTCAGACCGCATAACAACATACGTTGTTCCCTTTGTCATCGGTATGTTACTTGCCCGAGATTCGATCGTCGGTATCTCAATACCTAGTTCAATCTCGTTACCGGCAAGTCTCTTTACTCGTTCCGTAATACATCATCCCGCAACTAACTCATTAGTTGAAATGCTTGCAAGGCTTAAGTGATGTGCATTACCGAGTGGGCCTAGAGATACCTCTCCGACAATCGGAGTGACAAATCCTAATCTCGAAATACGCCAACCCAACAAGTACCTTCGGAGACACCTGTAGAGAACCTTTATAATCACCCAGTTACGTTGTGACGTTTGGTAGCACACAAAGTGTTCCTCCGGTAAACGGGAGTTGCATAATCTCATAGTCATAGGAACATGTATAAGTCATGAAGAAAGCAATAGCAACATACTATACGATCGAGTGCTAAGCTAACGGAATGGGTCAAGTCAATCACATCTTTCTCCTAATGATGTGATCCCGTTAATCAAATGACAACCCATGTCAATGGCTAGGAAACATAACCATCTTTGATCAACGAGCTAGTCAAGTAGAGGCATACTAGTGACACTCTATTTGTCTATGTATTCACACAAGTATTATGTTTCCGGTTAATACAGTTCTAGCATGAATAATAAACATTTATCATGATATCAGGAAATAAATAATAACTTTATTATTGCCTCTAGGGTATATTTCCTTCAGTTGGGGCACTTCATCTTGGCCAGAGCCCGCCCAATGTCAGCGGCGGTGGAGGCGAGCTGTTCCTCTGGGTCGAAGCGTGGATCAGTGCCACTGACATGTGTCCCGGGGGAATGTTTTTTTTGCGAAATACAGAGGCCCTTCCGGTGGGTCCTAGCTGTCAGGTGGAGGAATCATTATTTTGCGTGTAATAAGGAGGCATTTCCTTACGTGCGGCCATGGACCCAGGTGTCAGCCTCTCCACGTACATTACACTTCCGATGCATGTCGTTCATTGACCACGTTGACCACACCGCGCCGAGAGCACCAGGGCGGTGGACGATGGCGAGGCCTAGGAAGGGAATGACACGGAGGCAGGGAAGAATTGGCAGTTGTTTCCCACACGGAGGGGAGTACGAGGGTTTACTGGTTCGTCTGCCGTCGCCGGAGAATAACAACAGGTGTGGGTGAGTAGAGGGATGGCTAGGCCAGCGATGGGAGTACGGTGGGGCGGTGAGGCCTGCGCGGCAGCACAGCCGGCCGCGGGAGGAGGGAGCAGGCAGTCCCGCCGACGCTTGTTTGAGCAGCTGGAGCAGGAAGAGCAGAGATTGAAGAAGCACGACGGCCGTTGGATGGACATCCAACAGTCACTGCTTGTGCGTCAACCCTTTTTTAGGAAAGCCTCAGATCTGTGGAAAACAGCATACAGCCCATCTGCCATTTTTTCTAATAATTTACAGCCCATTTGCTAATTCTTAAGGTTTTTTTGGAGCCCATATTCTTTTTGTTAGCATTACAGCCCATATTGTGGCCACGGTTAAAAAATTATACGAAATTTTGCATATTTCGGTGCGGTCCGAACTATTTTTAATCCCGAAATTTCGAGTCACATTCAAACTGATTTTAAAAATAAATGTATATCAATGTAAAATCCAACAAATTGTCCATGCATAAAAATCAATGCAATTTAAAATCTCGAAATGAAAAAAAATTGAAACTAATTGCCGGTTTGATGTGTTTAAAAAATGTACAGCCCATTTCTCATTAGTCATAGGCCATTTTCTCGGCCAGCCGAATGAAGCTCTCCTCGTCTTGAAAGATTTGCAGCCCAACAGGCCTGACAAAGCGACTTACTTGACAAATCACAAAAAAACTGAGCTAGCCATTTTCAGAAAGAAAAAAAACTACTGGGCTGGTATGTGGTAAACATAAAAGAAAAGGCTGTCTAGACAGGCCAGAGTGCCCCGCACAGCCCAGTTGACACCATGCTTCCGTCTCAAAAACAAATTAGATAAATGTCACTCCAATTATGGCGATTCATAAAAATGCCATTGCAATTTCCAAACTTTGAAAAATGCCACTGCAATTTTTGCAAACTGTGAAAAATGCCACTGCAATTTTTGCAAACTCTGAAAAACGCCACTCCAGACTTCGAAAAATGCCAGTGGAAATAGCATGAAATGGCATTTTTCAAACTTTGGAAATTCTAGTGGCATTTCTCGGAATCACCAGATTTGGAGTGGCATTTATCAAATTAACCCAAAACAAAAATAACTGGGCGAGCTACTGGGTCCCTGGTGTCAGCCGCTTGTTGTGCAATTCTCTCATTTATTGACTACGTTGACAATGGCATGGGACCCATATGTCAGAAATCCATTAGGAGGAGCCATTTTTTATTAGCTTGAAATAAGGAGGCACTTGCTTGCGTACTGCCATGACCTTGGTGGGTCCCTGCTGTCATCCTCTCCACGTACAATCATCTCCTAATTATGTACGCATCAACCTGGTAGGCCTACAATTCAGCCTCTAAACCCGTGGCGGACAAATACAAACTATTTAAAAAAATAACAGCCCATTCCATATGTTCAAACGGAAAGTTCAACATTCAGAGCAAAGTCACAGGTCTAATCCAGATATAGAGTACTGAACTTCCACGTTGACAACCATCATAGCCAAGTTAACTATCTACTCCCACTAATACTCTATTAGTGTACAAGTACTAACTTACTCTTAGCTAACTAGACGATGCCGACCGCCATCTGCGTACATGCTAAACGCCGGCACCTGCGTCCTCCGCCTCGCCTCAGACTTGCCAAAGGTGCGATAGGGCGTGTTGCTCGTGCGCGTTGGCCCTTTCCATGCCGGCGTGGTCCACTGAAGCTTCGGCTTCTAAGCGGGAAACCCACTTGAGGAGCTGGTAGTAAAATTCGGCGTCACGAACGCGTGCGTGCCCGACAGCCTCCAGGGCTATTTGCCGGGCGCCGGCCTCCACGTAGTCAGCCCAGTTGTGGGCGCTCTACTCGCAACTCAGAGCGTCGGTGCGCAGCTGCTCCATGTCCCACTGGCGGCGCAAATCAGCGATACGCTGCTCCTCCGCCAGGCGGTCGGGCTCCAACAACTCCTCATACTCCGCATTGCCATCTAAAGACCGATAGAATGCCTGCTCCCTCTGTCTGCCTTCCGGTGAAAAACCGAACAGTAGTACCGGCGGTGACCGCCTCCGGCGTTGCCTATCGCGGACGGGCGGGGGCATGGCGGACGTGGCGAGAGCGAGGATAAGTGGCGAGCGACGTCAGGCCGGTGGGGGCTTATGAGGATAGGGCGAGTTGGGTGATGGTGCCACGGGAGAAGGCCGGGAAACAGTAGTTATAGGCGGAAGGTAGGCGAACCAGCGTGTCGCGAGAAACGCGACGGTCATCGCGGTCATCAGAATTCAATGCATAAGCAAGCATGGCTTAGCGCGCCAGCTTGCTCTGGAAAACTAGAACAACTGAAATTATTACTGTGCCGTCCCGTCCCGTCAGTGGTGCGTCCCGTCCGTGCTGGGTCGCACGCCGGCATGACGGTCAAACGAGTGCACTCGAATCATCCAGATGAGGTACTCCCTCCTTTTCAAAAATGATTCCACCACTCATCATCTACCTTGGTTGGTGAGATTTTTGAATTAAGCCCTGCAAACCGGAAAGGAGGTAGTACGTGCGTGATCCGCTATTTATTCGTGTAGGATCGAGTAGGCCGTTTTTTGAATTGAGCCCTGCAAACCGGAAAGGAGGTAGTACGTGTGTGATCCGTTATTTATCTGTGTAGGATCGAGTAGGTCGGATAGTGTACGTGTAGGCTCGAGTAAGTCGGATGGTGTACGTGTAGGATTGCATTAGCTGATTCGCTGGGAGATAAGGCATTTGCGAACGTTTTTGCTGGCAGTTTCTTCAGATTCGCATGGCATTTTCTTCAGAGCAGCTTGTTAGTTTCTTCAGAGGTAGGCATTTTTATTCAAAAAACTGCCACTTTGGATCTTGCGTCGCAACTAAAACTGCCAGGAGCACATTAGTAGGCTAGCTTGTGATCGGTCAGTAACTTGTAAACACTGAGCAAACAGAAATAAAGAACTGTTAGTAAGTTGTAAACACTAAGAACACAGAAATAAGGATCATGATGTGCATAGCAGTAAGAGCCGATCCGTTCGAAATGTTCACACGAGACTCACAGGCCTGGCATTGTAATATGTTCACATTAGTAGCCCAAATTCAAAACCAACTAGTACGATTCCCATACATAAGATCAACACGTTAATGCATCTCAATGATTCACAGATCATATACAAATATGTAGCTCCAAAAGCAAAGATCTAGAAAAAATATCTGTTCTTCCTACTAAAATGGATGCTTCTCTTGGCCAACATTCAGTATCAGAGTGAAATACAATTTTTTTTGTGAAGTCTACAATTCCTCTTGCAAACGTAAGTGGTTTCACCAACACCTAGAACCATGAGAATGAACCACACATGATGGAGGAACATCCACTGCAATATGATTTGGTCTTCTCTCGATCACACGGCGAGACTATTTTCGGAATACAAACTTTAACTTAGGCAAAATGATGCCCATTGTATAATCAGACCAAAGCAATGAAGCACCTAGTGTTGGCCAATAAATAGTACAATACTACTTTTCTGCAGTCCATGAAGTGACTATCCAATCTTTCTGTGTCTATCTTCAAATGGCACTGCATGAAGTGACTATACTATTCTCTTGTGCAGTTCAATCAAAATTGTGGTCACTTTGTTTGTTTGCCAAATAGCAATGGGCAGACATCTCTGACTGCACAAATTTAATCATATTACTTAAGAACTCCCACTTAGATAGACATCCCTCTAATCCTCTAAGTGATCACGTGATCCATATCAACTAAACCATAACCGATCATCACGTGAAATGGAGTAGCTTTCAATGGTGAACATCATTATGTTGATCATATCTACTATATGATTCACGCTCGACCTTTCGGTCTCAGTGTCCCGAGGCCATATCTGCATATGCTAGGCTCGTTAAGTTTAACCTGAGTATTCTGCGTGTGCAAAACTGGCTTGCACCCGTTGTAGATGGACGTAGAGCTTATCACACCCGATCATCACGTGGTGTCTGGGCACGACGAACTTTGGCAACGGTGCATACTCAGGGAGAACACTTTTATCTTGAAATTTAGTGAGAGATCATCTTATAATGCTATCGTCAATCAAAGCAAGATAAGATGCATAAAAGATAAACATCACATGAAATCAAAATATGTGACATGATATGGCCATCATCATCTTGTGCCTTTGATCTCCATCTTCAAAGCATCGTCATGATTTCCATCGTCACCGGCATGACACCATGATCTCCATCATCTTGATCTATATCAATGTGTCGTCACATGGTCGTCTCGCCAACTATTGCTCTTGCAACTGTTGCTATCACATAGCGATAAAGTACAGCAATTATTTGGCGCTTGCATCTTATGCAATAAAGAGACAATCATAAGGCT
The DNA here is from genome assembly GCF_018294505.1 of Triticum aestivum. NCBI lineage: Eukaryota > Viridiplantae > Streptophyta > Magnoliopsida > Poales > Poaceae > Triticum > Triticum aestivum. Next base: position 449,787,386 of record NC_057811.1, read on the forward strand.
TCTGCTAGTTGCCGATAACTTCAACAAAACATGATCATCTTATACAACAACTTATATCTCATCACGTCTTGACCATATCACATCACAACATGCCCTGGAAAAACAAGTTGGATGTCCTCTACTTTGTTGTTGCATGTTTTACGTGGCTGCTACGGGCTGAGCAAGAACCGTTCTTACCTACGCATCAAAACCACAACGATAGTTCGTCAAGTTAGTGTTGTTTTAACCTTCTCAAGGACCGGGCGTAGCCATACTCGGTTCAACTAAAGTTGGAGAAACTGACACCCACCAGCCACCTATGTGCAAAGCACGTCGGTAGAACCAGTCTCGCGTAAGCGTACGCGTAATGTCGGTCCGGGCCGCTTCATCCAACAATACCGCCGAACCAAAGTATGACATGCTGGTGAGCAGTATGACTTATATTGCCCACAACTCACTTGTGTTCTACTCATGCATATGACATCTACGCATAAAACCAGGCTCGGATGCCACTGTTGGGGAACGTAGTAATTTCAAAAAAATTCCTACGCACACGCAAGATCATGGTGATGCATAGCAACGAGAGGGGAGAGTGTTGTCCATGTACCCTCGTAGACCGAAAGCGGAAGCGTTAACACAACGCGGTTGATGTAGTCAAACGTCTTCACGATCCGACCGATCAAGTACCGAACGCACGGCACCTCCGAGTTCAGACACGTTCAGCTCGATGACGTCCCTCGAACTCCGATCCAGCCGAGTGTTGAGGGAGAGTTTCGTCAGCACGACGGCGTGGTGACGATGATGATGTTCTACCGACGCTGGGCTTCGCCTAAGCACCGCTACGATATTATCGAGGTGTAATATGGTGGAGGGGGGAACCACATACAGCTAAGAGATCAATGATCAATTGTTGTGTCTATGGGGTGCCCCCTGCCCCCGTATATAAAGGAGCAAGGGGGAAGGCAGCTGGCCAAGGAGGAGGGCGCGCCAAGGGGGGAGTCCTACTCCCACCGGGAGTAGGACTCCTCCTTTCCTTGTTGGAGTAGGAGAGAAGGAAAGAGGGGGAGAGAGAGAAGGAAAAGGGGGCTGCACCCCTTGTCCAATTCGGACCAGAGGGGGGTTGCGCGCCTCCTTCCTTTTGGCCTCTCTCCTCTATTCCCGTATGGCCCAATAAGGCCCAATACTTCTCCCCGGCAAATTCCCGTAACTCTCCGGTACTCCGATAAATACCCGAATCACTCGGAACCTTTCCGAAGTCCGTATATAGTCGTCCAATATATCGATCTTTGTGTCTCGGCCATTTCGAGACTCCTCGTCATGTCCCTGATCTCATCCGGGACTCCGAACTCCTTTGGTACATCAAAACACATAAACTCATAATATAACCGTCATCTAACTTTAAGCGTGCGGACCCTACGGGTTCGAGAACTATGTAGACATGACCGAGACACGTCTCCGGTCAATAACGAATAGCGGAACCTGGATGCTCATATTGGCTCCCACATATTCTATGAAGATCTTTATCGGTCAAACCGCATAACAACATATGTTGTTCCCTTTGTCATCGGTATGTTACTTGCCCGAGATTCGATCGTCGGTATCTCAATACCTAGTTCAATCTCGTTACCGGCAAGTCTCTTTACTCGTTCCGTAATACATCATCCCGCAACTAGCTCATTAGTTGCAATTCTTGCAAGGCTTATAGTGATGTGCATTACCGAGTGGGCCCAGAGATACATCTCCGACAATCGGAGTGACAAATCCTAATCTCGAAATACGCCAACCCAACAAGTACGTTCAGAGACACCTCTAGAGCACCTTTATAATCACCCAGTTACGTTGTGACGTTTGGTAGCACACAAAGTGTTCCTCCGGTAAACGAGAGTTGCATAATCTCATAGTCATAGGAACATGTATAAGTCATGAAGAAAGCAATAGCAACATACTAAACGATCGAGTGCTAAGCTAACGGAATGGGTCAAGTCAATCACATCATTCTCCTAATGATGTGATCCCGTTAATCAAATGACAACTCATGTCTATGGCTAGGAAACATAACCATCTTTGATCAACGAGCTAGTCAAGTAGAGGCATACTAGTGACACTCTGTTTGTCTATGTATTCACACATGTATCAAGTTTCCGGTTAATACAATTCTAGCATGAATAATAAACATTTATCATGATATAAGGAAATAAATAATAACTTTATTATTGCCTCTAGGGCATATTTCCTTCAAGATAAAGATACATACGGATCCATCAACGATATCCTCACGCCCTAGTGCACCGGGTCACCAACCGACGTGTGAGGAGTAGCGGCGTTCGCGGCAAGCTCAACGTGCTTCTGAACAATGTCGTCCAAGGTTGCCCTGCGGTCCAAGAAGGCCCGTGTCCTATCATCCTCCTCTTGCATGTAGTAGTCCTTGTGGACGATTTGCGCATAGACGTGGGTGATTATGTCGATGGTGTCTTGCTGCGCCAGGCGCTGCGTGGCGAACGCGACCTCGAGGTGGACATTCTTCGGCGGGACGGCGGGCAGTCGCAGGGCCACTAGTGCGTCGAAGAGGTTGTCACCATAGAGGCCGTTGAGGGTGGCAGGCATCGCAGAGCCTGGGCGCGTGGGCTGGAGGCGTACATCAAGGTCGTCAGTGAGCTTCTTGACGACGATGAAGTTGTCGAGGAAGCCGACGAGAACCTCGTCGAACAAGGAGACGAAGCTATCGTCCAAGCGGCCCCTCGCCCTGGCGGCCTCAAGCACTACCTGGAGACGTTCCTCGGTGCTGGGCCGCAGGCCGGCGTCGTGGACCATCTGGCACAGCTAGCTGATGCTCGCGCTCATCGCCTCCATGGGTCTAGCTTCTAGTCAACTGATCTTGCGATTGGAGTGATCACTCTTGCCCTTGGGTGCGTAGGTGCGTAGGATTTCGTAGATTGGACTGGCGGGAGCCTTTATATGAGAAGTGCAGACTGCGTTGAATTCACATGCGTGTTGGCCATCTACTCCTCGCCCCTCTACTGCACCTGCCTTTGGTTGTATGACAGGTTGGCCATCCACCCGTTGGGCCCACGTGTCATACAGCCAAAGGCAGGTGCAGTAAGTCAATGAAGTTGCGTCCCCCTCCGTGCCGGTGCAGTATAGTCATCTCACCAGACCTCTAGTTGGGTCCAAACGAGAGAACTTTGATGTTTACTGGTTTATTGGTCCCCTTTGCATTTTGCACCAAGTTTTGACCTTTGATTTAACTAATAAAATGTTAATGCATGTAACCAAAAATGTTGTGTCAGTCACCTTACGAAAACCAAATAATACCAAAACACTTAGGCACGGTACATTAACTCCCTCCTCGTTTCTTATTTTGTGACATATCAACCAAGGAGGGATGTGGGTCGTGCATGCTTTCAATGACTTGAGACTACCAAACATCACATGCAGTGGTTAGTTCATTGCATGTAATCCTATTAAGTAGCAAAAAGACATTAAGTTATCTCGCCGATAGGAATAAAACAATACACCATGTATTTATTTACAGAGGGAGTAGTACATTTTTTGTGACATGCATTACTAGATATTTCTAGTCAAATACTAAATCCAGATGGACGTGGTAGTACTACTAAATCCAGACGGTGGTGCTAGTACTAGTAGTAGTACTACCAATGTAGTAGCACTGTACTACCCGTTGGTCAAATTATTACGTGTTGCTCCTCACAGTGGAGTGACAAGACCCTACGTCGGAGATGACACCTGAGTATAGGCGCCGTGTTCGGCATACCATAGTCAGCCTCACCGTCTGCAGTCACTATCATCATGGCTGTAGACCTAGCATGCTTACAACTAGCCGTGTTCGACATAATTTCCTGTGCGTAGATGCCCGTGCATTGCACGGAACACCAAGATTGGGGGGTGGACGGCGCCGGCAGCGGCCATCGCGCCAGATTTTTCCATGGCCTTCTAGATGTGGTGGGGAGTGCTAGCTCTTGAGCACTGTGTTGGTTTTCCCTTGAAGAGGAAAGGGTGATGCAGTAAAGTAGCGTAAGTATTTCCCTCAGTTTTTGAGAACCAAGGTATCAATCTAGTAGGAGACCACGCACGAGTCCCTCGCACCTACACAAACAAACAAGAACCTCGCAACCAACGCGATAAAGGGGTTGTCAATCCCTCAACGGTCACTTACGAGCGTGAGATCTGATAGATATGATAAGATAATATTTTTGGTATTTTTATGATAAAGATGCAAAGCAAAATAAAAGGCAAGGAAAATAGCTAAGTGTTGGAAGATTAATATGATGGAAAATAGACCCCGGGGCCATAGGTTTCACTAGTGGCTTCTCTCGAGAGCATAAGTAGTACGGTGGGTGAACAAATTACTGTTGAGCAATTGATAGAATTGCGCATAGTTATGAGAATATCTAGGTAAGATCATGTATATAGGCATCACGTCTGTGACAAGTAGACCGACTCCTGCCTGCATCTACTAGTATTACTCCACACATCGACCGCTATCCAGCATGCATCTAGATTATTAAGTTCATAAGAACGGAGTAACGCTTTAAGCAAGATGACATGATGTAGAGGGATAAACTCATGCAATATGATATAAACCCCATCTTGTTATCCTCGATGGCAACAATACAATACGTGCCTTGCTGCCCCTGTTGTCACTAGGAAAGGACACCGCAAGATTGAACCCAAAGCTAAGCACTTCTCCCACTGCAAGAAAGATCAATCTAGTAGGCCAAAACAAACTGATAATTCGAAGAGACTTGCAAAGATAACCAATCATACATAAAAGAATTCAGAGAAGGTTCAAATATTGTTCATAGATAAACTTGATCATAAACCCACAATTCATCGGTCTCAACAAACACACCGCAAAAGAAGATTACATCGAATAGATCTCCACGAGAATCAAGGAGAACATGGTATTGAGATCCAAAGAGAGAGAAGAAGCCATCTAGCTAATAACTATGGAACCGAACGTCTGAGGTAAACTACTCACACATCATCGGAGAGGCTATGGTGTTGATGTAGAAGCCCTCCATGATCAATGCCCCCTCCGGCAGGACGCCGGAAAAGGCCCCAAGATGGGATCTCACGGGTACAGAAGGTTGCGGCGGTGGAATTATGTTTTGATTGATGCTTCTGTTGGTTTGGGGGTACGTAGGTATATATAGGAGGAAGAAATACGTCGGTGGAGCAACGTGGGCCCCATGAGGGTGGAGGGCGCGCCCAGGGGGGTAGGCGCGCCCCCTGCCTCGTGCTCTCCTGGTTGCTTTCTTGGCGTAGGGTCCATGTCCTCTGGATCACGTTCGTTCCGAAAATCACGTTCCCAAAGGTTTCATTCCGTTTGGACTCCGTTTGATATTCTTTTTCTGCAAATCACTGAAATAGGCAAAAACAGCAATTTGGGCTGGGCCTCCGGTTAATAGGTTAGTCCCAAAAATGATATAAAAGTGTATAATAAAGCCCGTTAAACATCCAAAACAGAATATAATATAGCATGGAACAATCAAAAATTATAGATACGTTGGAGACATATCAAGCATCCCCAAGCTTAATTCCTACAAGTCCTCGAGTAGGTAAATGATAAAAACAGAATTTTTGATGTGGAATGCTACTTGGCATAATTTTAATGTAATTCTCTTAATTGTGGTATGAATGTTCAGATCCGAAAGATTCAAGACAAAAGTTTAATATTGACATAAAAATAATAATACTTCAAGCATACTAACTAAGCAATTTTGTCTTCTCAAAATAACATGGCCAAAGAAATTTATCCCTACAAAATCATACAGTCTGGCTATGCTCTATCTTCACCACACAAAGTATTTAAATCATGCACAACCCCGATGACAAGCCAAGAAATTGTTTCATACTTTTTGTGTTCTCAAACTTTTTCAATCTTCACGCAATACATGAGCGTGAGCCATGGACATAGCACTATATGTGGAATAGAATGGTGGTTGTGGAGAAGACAAAAAGGGAGAAGATAGTCTCACATCAACTCGGCGTATTAACGGGCTATGGAGATGCCCATCAATAGATATCAATGTGAGTGAGTAGGGATTGTCGTGCAACGGATGCACTAAAGCTATAAGTATATGAAAGCTCAACAAAAGAAACTAAGTGGGCGTGCATCCAACTTGCTTGCTCACGAAGACCTAGGGCATTTTGAGGAAGCCCATCATTGGAATATACAAGGCAAGTTCTATAATGAAAAATTCCCACTAGTATATGAAAGTGATATCATAGGAGACTCTCTATCATGAAGATCATAGTGCTACTTTGAAGCACAAGTGTGGTAAAAGGATAGTAACATTGTCCCTTCTATTTTTTTCTCTCATTTTTTTCTTTGGGCCTTTTCTCCCTTTTTTTGGGCCTCTTTTTTTTCTTTTCTTTTTTCCTTTTTTTCATCCGGAGTCTCATCCCGACTTATGGGGGAATCATAGTTTCCATCATCCTTTCCTCACTTGGGACAATGCTCTAAAAATGATGATCATCACACTTTTATTTACTTGCAACTCAACAATTACAACTCAATACTTAGAACAAAATATGACTCTATGTGAATGCCTCCAGCGGTGTACCGGGATATGCAATGAATCAAGAGTGACATGTATGAAAGAATTATGAATGGTGGCTTTGCCACGAATACGTTGTCAACTACATGATCATGCGAGGCAATATGATAATGATGCAGCGTGTCATAGTAAACGGAATGGTGGAAAGTTGCATGGCAATATATCTTGGAATGGCTATTGAAATGCCATAATAGGTAGGTACGGTGGCTGTTTTGAGGAAGGTATATGGTGGGTGTATGATACCGGCGAAAAGTGCGCGGTATTAGAAAGGCTCGCAATGGTGGAAGGAAGAAAAGTGCGTACAATCCATGGATTCAACATTAGTCATAAAGAACCCATATACTTGTTGCAAAAATCTACAAGTTATCAAAGCAAAGTATTACGCGCTCGTCCCTGACCGCCACTCATAAGGAAGACAATCAATAAATAAATCGCGCTCCGACTTCATCACATAACGGTTCACCATACGTGCATGCTACGGGAATCACAAACTTTAACACAAGTTCTCAAATTCAAAACTACTCAACTAGCATGACTCTAATATCACCATCTTCATATCTCAAAACAATTATCAAGCATCAAACTTCTCATATTATTCAACACACTCATAAGATTTTTTTTACTAATCTTGAATGCCTATCATAATCAAAGCAAATTACCACGCTGTTTTGTAGGACTCTCAAAATAATATAAGTGAAGCATGAGAGAACAATAGTTTCTATAAAACAAATCCACCACCGTGCTCTAAAAGATATAAGTGAAGCACTAGAGCAAAAACTATATAGCTCAAAAGATATAAGTGAAGCACATAGAGTATTCTAATAAATTCCGAATCATGTGTGTCTCTCTCAAAAGGTGTGTATAGCAAGGATGATTGTGGAAAACTAACAAATAGAGACTCAAATAATACAAGACGCTCCAAGCAAAACACATATCATGTGGTGAATAAAAATATAGCTCCAAGTAAAGTTACCGATGGATGAGGATGAAAGAGGGGATGCCTTCCGGGGCATCCCCAAGCTTTAGCTTTTTGGTGTCCTTAGATTATCTTGGGGTGCCATGGGCATCCCCAAACTTAGGATCTTGCCACTCCTTGTTCCATACTCCATCAAATCTCTACCCAAAACTTGAAAACTTCACAACACAAAACTTAATAGAAAATCTCGTGAGCTCCGTTAGCGAAAGAAAACAAAACACCACTTCAAGGAACTGTAATGAACTAATTCTTTATTTATATTGGTTAAAACTACTTTATTCCAACTTCTCTATGGTTTATAAATTATTTTACTAGCCATAGGTTCATCAAAATAAGCAAACAACACACAAAAAACAGAATCTGTCAAAAACAGAACAGTCTGTAGTGATCTGTAACTAACGCAAACTTCTGGAACTCGAAAAATTCAGCCAAAATAGGACGGCCTAGAAAATTTGTTTATTGATCAGCAGCAATTGGAATCAATATTTTATCACGTTCTCGTGATTTTTAACAATTGTTTTCGTGAACAGAAAGTTTCTGGAATTTTCAGCAAGATCAAATAACTATCATCCAAGAAGATCCTATAGGTTTAACTTGGCACAAACACTAATTAAAACATAAAAACAAATATAACCAGAGGCTAGATCAAATATTTATTCCTAAACAGAAGCAAAAAACACAAAACTAAAATAAAATTGGGTTGCCTCCCAACAAGCGCTTTTCTTTAAAGCCTTTTAGCTAGGCATAGAGATTTCGATGATGCTCACATAAAAGATAGTAATTGAAACGCAAAGAGAGCATCATAAAACATGTGAAAATCACATCTAAGTCTAACATACTTCCTATTCATAGGCATCTTATAGGCAAACAAATTACCAAAGCAAGCAAAAACTATCATATGCAAGGAAGCGGAAAGGAACAATAGCAATCTCAACATAACGAGAGGTAATTTAGTAACATGAAAATTTCTACAACCATATTTTCCTCTCTCATAATAATTACATGTAGGATCATAAGAAAATTGAACAATATAGCTATCACAAAACATATTCTTAACACGATCCACATGTATGCAAAGTTGACACTCTTCCAAAATAGTGGGATTATCATTAACCAAAGTCATGTCCTCTCCAAACGCACTTTTATCAAAAATTTCATAAGATTGAACATTCTCCAAATATGTGGGATCTAAAGTTGACACTCTTCCAAACCCACTTTCAATATTATTGCAAACACTATTATCAATATCATATTCATCATGGGGCTTAAATAAACTTTCAAGATCATAAGAAGAATCACCCCAATCATGATCATTGCAACAAATAGTAGACGTAGCAAAACTAGCATCCCCAAGCTTAGGGGTTTTGCATATTATTAGCACAATTGACATTCATAGAATTTATAATAACATCATTGCAATCATGCTTTTCATTCAAAGATCTATCGTGAATCACTTCATAAAGTACTTCATCACAATTTTCAGATTCATGGATTTCAAGCAAAACCTCATAAAGATAATCTAGTGCACTCAACTCACTAGCAATAGGTTCTTCATAATTGGATCTCTTAAAGAGATTAGCAAGTGGATGAGGATCCATAAACTCTTAGCAAGAAAAGATGCAAGCAAAAAGAAGGCACATGGTAACACAAGATTGAACGAAGGAAGGGCGAATAAAACGGCAAAGGTGAAGTGGGGGAGAGGAAAACGATAGGCAAATGGCAAATAATGTAATGCGAGGGAGATGGGTTTGTGATGGGTACTTGGTATGTCTTGACTTGAATTGACTTGGCGTAGATCTCCCCGGCAACGGCGCCAGAAATCCTTCTTGCTACCTCTTGAGCACTGCGTTGGTTCTCCCTTGAAGAGGAAATCGTGATGCAGTAAAGTAGCGTAAGTATTTCCCTCGGTTTTTGAGAACCAAGGTATCAATCCAGTAGGAGACCACGCACGAGTCCCTCGCACCTACACAAACAAACAAGAACCTCGCAACCAACGCGATAAAGGGGTTGTCAATCCCTCAACGGTCACTTACGAGAGTGAGATCTGATAGATATGATAAGATAATATTTTTGGTATTTTTATGATAAAGATGCAAAGCAAAATAAAAGGCAAGGAAAATAGCTAAGTGTTGGAATATTAATATGATGGAAAATAGACCCGGGGGCCATAGGTTTCACTAGTGGCTTCTCTCGAAAGCATAAGTATTACGGTGGGTGAACAAATTATTGTTGAGCAATTGATAGAATTGAGCATAGATGAGAATATCTAGGTATGATCATGTATATAGGCATCACGTCTGTGACAAGTAGATCGACTCCTGCCTGCATCTACTACTATTACTCCACACATCGACCGCTATCCAGCATGCATCTAGAGTATTAAGTTCATAAGAACGGAGTAATGCTTTTAGCAAGATGACATGATGTAGAGGGATAAACTCATGCAATATGATATAAATCCCATCTTGTTATCCTCGATGGCAACAATACAATACGTGCCTTGCTGCCCCTGCTGTCACTGGGAAAGGACACCGTAAGATTGAACCCAAAGCTAAGCACTTCTCCCATTGCAAGAAAGATCAATCTAGTAGGCCAAACCAAACTGATAATTCGAAGAGACTTGCAAAGATAACCAATCATACATAAAAGAATTCAGAGAAGATTCAAATATTGTTCATAGATAAACTTGATCATAAACCCACAATTCATCAGTCTAAACAAACACACCGCAAAAGAAGATTACATCGAATAGATCTCCACGAGAATCAAGGAGAACATGGTATTGAGATCCAAAGAGAGAGAAGAAGCCATCTAGCTAATAACTATGGAACCGAACGTCTGAGGTAAACTACTCACACATCATCGGAGAGGCTATGGTGTTGATGTAGAAGCCCTCCGTGTCAATGCCCCCTCCGTCAGGACGCCAGAAAAGGCCCCAAGATGGGATCTCACGGGTACAGAAGGTTGCGGCGGTGGAATTAGGTTTTCGTGGATGCTTCTGTTGGTTTGGGGGTATGTAGGTATATATAGGAGGAAGAAGTATGTCGGTGGAGCAACATGGGCCCCACGAGGGTGGAGGGCGCGCCCAGGGGGGTAGGTGTGCCCCCTGCCTCGTGCTCTCCTGGTTGCTTTCTTGACGTAGGGTCCAAGTCCTCTGGATCATGTTCATTTCCGAAAATCACGTTCCCAAGGTTTAATTCCGTTTGGACTCCATTTGATATTCTTTTTCTGCGAATCACTGAAATAGGCAAAAAAACAGCAATTTGGGCTGGGCCTCCGGTTAATAGGTTAGTCCGAAAAATGATATAAAAGTGTATAATAAAGCCCGTTAAACATCCAAAATAGAATATAATATAGCATGGAACAATCAAAAATTATAGATACGTTGGAGACGTATCAGGGAGGAGATAAGGCTGATTGTGAGAGACAAGGAGTTGTTTGTAAATAGGGAACAAGTGCGGGCATCTTTTTGCAAAACTGGAGAAGTTTGGTTTGTATGCGTCAGATCTAGATCCGACGGCTATTGGTGAAAGATGGCAGGCACAACATCATCACCAACTCAGGACCTGTTTGATTCGCAGGATGTTGAAAACGCAGGAATAGGACACGGCAATATTACAAGTTTCAAACTAATATTACAAATGTTAGGAGTAATGTTGCACCTATGAAGAGGGAATTACTAGGAAGTTTACGTAAGAACTTTTGTTACTTTAGGTGGATGCAGCATTATCGTACAAACTAAAATCCACCGCCCTGACAAGTCACTAATGGGCAAATAAGTTTTCAAGTCTCTGGCCACTTGATGTTTCAAAAACAAATTCAGCTTCTGCGGAGACTTTGTCATTTAGGCTTAGACGCTTGCGGTGATCAGCACGCCATTCATTGTTGCGCCAGAGAACGCCAACCTCATTACCTTGAGCACACTTGCCTCTAAAACAAAGAACCTGGCCAATTTAATCTCGGATGTGCTGCCTCGGTAGTCAATCAAATCAATTTCTGTAAGATGTAGATCAAGGCATTCGATGAGATTGTTATAGTGCAGCACATTTTTCACTTTCGGGTCTTTTTTTATCTGCAAAAGAAGAGAACATATTAGAGCAGCTGGCTGTGTAAGATTGCCGTGTCATCAAGAGGTACCAATATCATTCGCTCATATGATAGGGTTGGCTGGCTAGTGATATTTTTTCACTCTCTCTCTCTCTCTCTCTCTCTTTCTCTTTCCTCTGATTTACCTAGGAGTACGTGAAGAGCTTGGGCATTTGTTGCCTTCCACTATGTGGCCGATGCCATATTTCGCAAAAGTATGCCACATAATACGCATCGATGTCAAATCAAAAGATTTTGGCACCGCTCTCCCGATGTGAGAGAGTTGGCACCGCTGTGCACACAGACCCACGTGTATAAAAAAATCAATCAAACCAACTACACCAGCCTCTCACTCTCCCAAACAAGTGTTTTTTATTGCCTCAGTCCTCTCTCTCTCCCATGCAAGTGTTTTTTCATTGCGTGAGTTAATTTGGCACCAAAGCAAAGTAGGTGATCCAGATTGGGGCACCAGGTGAGCAATGGAGGGGCATCGATGCCAAATGCATCACAAGTGAATTTGGCACGTGTTTTGGCCTACATAGTGGAGGGCCGTTATAGCCCACTTTTGTACTACCTCTTATTTAGTATAAAATTTTGACCATAGATTTACCTAAGAAAATGCCAATGCATGTCACCAAAAATTATACCATTTGAAATTATGTTCAAATACGAATCCAACGATATAATTTTTAGTGACATGCATTAACATTTTGTCAGTTAAATCTATGGTCAAATTTTGATACTACAAAATAGGAAGAGTAAACCAGGACGGAGGTAGTACTTGCTCTTAGGGTAACCATAGAGTTACTGAGTAGTCTAAGTTACTTTCCACTATGACTAGCCTAGGCTACTATAGTAGTACAACAAAAAACGATGCAGGTGATCACGTGAGAAAAAATACTAAAAACATTTCTTTCGGTGCAGTGCGTAGATGCAGTTTTGAACACTACACTTGTCATCATAATTTGGGAAAATTACGAAAAAATTGAGCTACGTTGTGATTACCGTTTACTAATAGGAAAGAAGTTTCACCTCAATGAGTAGCTTCTCCGTGCAAGGAAAGCATGTAAGGAATCCAACAACTCGATCCAGATTGGGGCCGATAGATTTTATTGCCAAGATCTTCACTGTGCGCATAGACTGGGTCAAGCTTGTGGGAATCATTTTCTGGAAGACGGTCATAAATACATCCAGAAGAAATTTAAAAATGTGAATTTCAAGAAGACAGAGAAGAAGATGAGTGTTGTACCTGAACGATTATGGATCCAATAAAGAGTTCGGAGAATTTGGCAGACGAGTGCACCAATGTTGTCAATTTCGGTGCATCAATGACCCTGATTTTTGTTGGACCTTCTAGATCCGATACAAGCAATCTCTCAAGGAAAGGCGCATTCTCAATGACCATAATCTGGAACAGCTGGAGTGATCTCTTCCCAATTCATGTCTTGTTGCGGGGCCAGCAAGACACATAAATCCATCGGAGATTCGTCGAGGCAATGTGGAGGCTAATGAACCCGTGGATCTGCTCAAGACGAAGGTACTCGAGCGCAGTACAGCTGCAGAGCAGGTGCTCCATAGCCTTCTTCGAGATGACAACATCAAAGAGGTCGAGCTGCTTGAGTTGAGGGAGAAGAAGGGCGGGCGCGGCATTAATCTGGGGAAGTTAGCAGGAGCTAAAGCTGGCGCGGCGCAGCGTTGGCGCGAGGCGGAGCGCGGACGGCGGCAGAGAGCGACATCGTCCAGCTTCAAAGCTGAGCTCCTCGAGCTGATCTAGGGCGGGGGATAAGAACCACTCGTCGAACTTGGGTTGGACCTTGCAGTTGGTACTGAACATGCGGATGTCAAGGCGTTTGGCTGGCCCAGGGTGCGATGAAAGGATCTTGGAGACTGCGGCCATGTGTTTGCAATCCCCGTCGCAAAGGCAGCTGTCAATGGTGAGGTTGAGGGGGACGTGGCGCCAGAGGGGGCGCCACCACCGGGAGAGCAGGGCGGTCCGCACGGCAGATTTGGTGGGGAGGAGGCCGATGATGACGAGCAGCATGTCGTCGGGGAGGCTGCTGATGAAGTCCAGGCTCGCCGGATGCGGTTTTGGCTCGAGCCACCTCCGCTTGTTGGCTGCCTCGCCGTCCATCTCAACCGGCGGCGACGCCGGTGTACACGTGTGCTGGTGTGTGTTGTGTGCTGGGTGTGCGCGAGTGCGTCCTTCTGTGCATGCCGCCGCGCAGTGGTCAATTGTGCGCGAGTGTGTCCTTCCCGTGGAAGAAGTGTGTCCTCAATGCGCCCTCAATTTACTAGCGTGCGGGGTGCTACCCCTAGTGGTTTCAACTTTGTTTACTTCACCGCGTGTCAGATGGGCCTCTAGTTTTCTTATTTTCACCCACTGCCACATGGGCCAGCACACGAAGATAGAGAACACGAGCTGACAAGGCAGCATGTGGACTGGTTGACCGGCCAACTAAACAATATACGGAGCTATACGCTGACACAGTAAGCGTATAATCCGTCCATAAGAGAGTTCGAGTGAGAGGGGAGGCCCGTGAGAGATAGCAGAGAGAGAGAGAGAGAAAGAGTTACTCCCTCCGTTCGATAATGTAGTGCCAACATTTTTTTAAGTCAACCTTTTGAAACTTTGACCAAGTTTATAAAGAAATTACTTATATCTACAATACCAAAGATAAATGATAGTATGAAGTAAGTACATGTTGTGATGAATCTAATGATCGTTCCAAATGTAAATGTTTTTCTCCACATATACCTGATCTAACTTTTCTGAGGTTTGACTTTTCAAAACATCCATATGCTTATGGACGTGAGAGAGTACCTAACTAGAGAGAGAGTGTGTGAAAAAGAGAGTGTGACTGAAAAAAGTGTGTGTGCGTGTGTGAAAGAGACATGGACAACACATGATAAAAGTAGAGAAAAAGCGTGTGTGTCTTATGCAAACATATCACACATGCATCTTCGACAGCGGAAGCAAGGTGAGGAGATAGTGTGTGGTTGTTTTCAACCGAGAGAGAAAGACCCCTAGCACGTGGCCAAGGGGGGTCTGACAAACAAGGGAGAGCGGTCGAGAGAGACATACGGAGAAAATGCAGACATGGGGAGGAGAGAGTGTATGTTTTCATAGAGAGATCCCCTGGAGATCGTGATGGGACTACATGGGTGGGAGATCGAGTGACATGGTCTGTGCGCGATAGAAGATACCCCGAGAGATATCGAGATAGACGTATGGATGGAAGGAGACAATACGTGTGTTCCTGATGGCTAGTGAGAGATAACCATACTTAGGGGGGAGTGCGTGCGCCTATGATGGAGTGAGGGATTATGGTACTTAGGAGGGTGCGTGTCACATAGAGAGAGAACAAGGTTGGAGAGTGTTAGATGGGTCTATGTAGCGCGAGCGAGGCATGTGTATGTGTGAACCAGGGAGATATAAAGTTTGAGAGAGATAGAGGAGCCCCGATAAGGCTGAGTGGTGCGTCAGATAGCTGAGAAGGGGAAAGAGATATTCCATCCGCCCGATAATGCAATGCATGTAAAAAATTTAGAAGTCAAACTTTGGAAACTTTGACCAAGTTTACGCAAATGTTATTTATATCTACAATACCAAAGATACATCATACGGAACTACATCTCATGATGAATCTAATGGTATATGTTCGCCGTTCTAGATGTAAATGTTTTTCTCCACGTACATGGTCAAACTTTGTGATGTTTGACTTTTCAATAAATCTATATGCTATGGACCGAAGAGAGTGCCCAAGTTGAGAGAGATCAAGTGCGTGTGGAGGAGAATGAGTGAGTGTGCAAAAAGAGTATGTGTGTGAAAGAGAAAGGGACAACAAACGAGAGAGTGTGTGTGTTTTCGTTTCTTATGCAAACATATCACGCATGCATCTCTGAGATAGAAAAGCGAGGTGAGGAGATACACGAAGATAGCTAGTGCGTGATTGTTTGCAACGGAGAGAGACACCCCTATAGCACATGTCCAATAGAGGTCTGGCTAACAAGGAACAAAGGTCGAGAGGGATGCATGGAGAACATGGACGCATGGGGAGGGAGAGAGGGTGTGTTTGTGATAGAGAGATCCCCTCGAGATCGTGAGGGGACTATATGGGTGGGAGATCGAGGGAGGTGCATGAGCGATAGAAAGATGCCCCGAGAGAAATCGAGATAGACCATGCACATGTTTGTGATGGAGACTAAGATTAGCTAGTCATTTACATATAGGGGGACTGTGTGTGCCTACAATTGAGTGAGAGACCATCATACTTGGCTAGGCATGAGATTGTGTGTGTGTGCGTGTGAGATGGAGAGAGAACGAGGGAGAGAGATAGAGTTTTAGATGGATCTATCAAGTGCGAGTGAGATATGCATGTGCATGTGTGACCCAGGGAGATGGAGAGTTTGAGAGAGAGAGGGAAGAGCTCCAAGACAACAGAGTGGTGCGTGAGAGAGTTACGGGCAACGAGCCAAGGAATTTGTGTGCGTACGATGAGTGCACCCAAGATATTTAGCTTGGACCAGAGAATCATACGTAGTGTGCGAGAGAGACCTATAGATGGAGTATATATGCATGCGAACTAATAGAGAGAGAGAGATGGAGAGAGAGGGAGAGGGATCAACAAGGTTTGTGTGTTGGATGCGTGCGACAGAATTGAAGATTTCGGCGAGAGAGAGAGAGAGAGAGAGAGAGAGAGAGAGAGAGAGAGAGAGAGAGCAGGAGTCCGGGAGAGGGGCAGGTCGAGTTTTATGCATCAAAGACTGATATAAACCATGTTTCGATATAAACTTGCATTCAAATATTTAAATTGGAGAACATGTTGTCTGCAATCCACACAAGAACGAAGATATGCGTATATCAAACAAGTTCATTAATTTGAGTTTCAACATGTTCATGGAGTACTATAATACTGTACAACATGCTACTCGATTGAGGTGTTCAATTTTGGATTTAGTTCACTATTTAGACCTAGTGAACGAGCTATTTCATTGAATCGAGATATTTCATTTTGGGTTTGATTCCCGTTTTTGAATGGGTCAACTATTTGTCATATAGTAAATCGTTAGCAACGAGCATGTAAAAAAACATTACTCCTGAGCATCATCTCTCCATCTAAAAAATAAGTGGCAAGCTAATATTTCAAAATTTGATTTGAATCGACTTGGTAAGGTAGACGTGGATGCTCGTTCTCCGAAAATTTGAACGAACCGTTAAACACCCTCTGCTCGGTGGAATTCGCTCGAGCAAATAAATGGGAGAAGCGAAATTACCGGCCTACGTGGGACACGCATCAATTGGCCCGTTGTACATCGAGGGTAGGTTCGTAACTTCATCCAAGCGCGCCTTCTCCTCGGCCGAAATGACATGTGTCGAATAATTCATAAACTATGGTCGGAAAAACAACCTTTCCTCGCCCGAAATAGCTCGCGCCCACTATTTAAAAACACGCTCTCCTCGCCCGAGATCGCTCGCACCCACTATATTTGAAAACACGCCCTCCTCGCGCGAAATCGCTCGCGCCCACTATATTTCAAAACACGCCCGAAATCGCTCGCGCCCACTATATTTCAAAACACGCCCTCCTCGCCCGAAATCGCTCGTGCCCACTATTTGGGAGAAGCAAAGTTACTCTACTATCCCCGACCCTCGGTACACAGACCCAAGCCGAGAAGCCTAAAGGCAGGGGTAGAACTGTAACTCCCCCCCCCCCACATTTCAGACAAATGCGTCCGTAAGACATGGTTCCCCTCCCAATTCCACATTCATACCTCGTGGGCGCCAAATCACCTTCTCCCCGGAAGCTCCCTTCTCCCGAGCCCCGAAACCTCAGCCCCTCCTCCATGGTGCCCCCCACCGCACCAAATTCAAAGCCGCCCTCCTCTCTAATCCAGGAGACGCTATCCATTTGCCGTCGTGCACTCGGCCGTGTGCCTCTTACTCCTTGCTGCCGGAGCTGCCTCGACGACGGCCGCGTGAACCATACCGGAGCCGATTCACCCCGGCCGTTGTTCACGGCGCCGGAGCGGCTCCAACTTTGGATCCATCCAGAGCCCCGGCGCTGCTTCCTCGTAGCTGTCGACCATCTCGACATCTCTGCTTCCCTGCCGCCGGTAGCCACCGCAACCACGCCGGCCTCACCGACTCGGCAGCTGGAGCTGCCTACTTCCCCGGGCAGCCAGATAGGTCGCACCCTCATCTCAAATCACTTTGTTTAGGCGTCAGTTGTCTGAATTTTTATTCTGGGCCAATCGATTCCCAATGGGAAGCAGCATCCCTCGAGCCGGCGGAGCTCCTAGGCTGCCGGTTGGCTGGTGTCTAACGTAAGGGTGTGGGGGTGCAAGTTCGCCGAGGAAGCAGTGCTTAGATGGCTATCATAGAGTTGCGTGGGTTGAAGGTACTGCCGCCGCCGGATCTGGATGACGGCGAGTCTTTGTGGATTGGCCCGAGGGCGGCGCAACCACGGCAGTGCGGTGGGGTAGGGAGTGGGGTTTTGGTCGGGGCCACGGATGGCGGAGGCAGGCTGCTCTGCCGGTGGTCGCTGGCTCTTCGGGGAAGATTCCGAACAGTGTCAGCCGGGAGGCACAAGACGGCCATCAAGCCATCCGGTGTAGATCGGACAGTACCAAAATAAAATAAAATCGTGTGACCCCAATTTAGTCTTCAGTCAACAGACATGTGGCCACTCCCGTACCTTGCTGTTGATCTCTTAGGGTATTTGTTTAGATCAGAGAGATGTGTCGTTCTTAACATTATGCGTTTTCTGCATATTCAGCCACACCGTCTTCCGACTCACCGCAGCTGCTCCAACAAGGGAAGCATACACCAGAAGGGAGCTATATTCCCCACTCAACAGTTACCTGCATCGAATGCGTGTGCCCGACATGGATAGCCACAACAACTGCAGGGCCATCGACAAGTCAACACATGATGCTCACTCCTATGGATGGCGGCCAGATAGGTTGTACCCTCATCTTACTTGTGTGCAACATTTATGGCTTTGTTATTCATCTAAGCATGGAAAATAGATTATCACATTTCACTGTATATTCATGCTGATCTCTTACGGGTCTTGTTCAGGAGTTAACGATGTTCCATAGTTCAGCTAAGAGACTTGTTCTTTAGGTAACGCTGTTCTATAGTTATCATCCATCAGCCAATGCTATCCCAGAGGCTAGTGATTATAGTATTATACCACTTCTAGTATAACCTATGTTGTTCTTTAATACTTTTGTGTGCCATCTAGTTAATCTCGAGTACAAATGATACATATTCTGTAGCTTTCATCTGTGTTCTCCCTTTAGTTTTTGAGACCTGTTGCTGCTAGTTAACCCAGTCCTACTATTTATGTCGTCTCCTACATGCACTCATTACATAAATCTAACTACTAGTTGTCTTCCATGCATGTCAGATATAATTTCACACACTGATTTATCCACAAGAACCTCACGGAGCAATGTAACGGCCAACAAACTTGACGTCAATGATACCCAATATGATGGAACATGTAAAGGCAGTTCTTCACAAGACTTGCAGAAAGATGATGAATCCTATTCACCTCATAAGGTCCTTGCTCTAACTTGGCCCTTGATATGGGTACAGCATGCATATAATGTCCTAGAGTGCATCTACTCTGTTGCAATGCCTTGTGCTTAGCCTACTGATCATGCATGTAAATATGGCATGCCTTCCTGTTTTTCAGTACCTATTCCATTCATGATAACATGTTTTCAAATTCAGGTACTGTCATTCTACTCTATCGCAATGCCATCTGCTTAGTTTGGACATCATGCTTCTCAATATCTTATGCATTGTTATTCATCAATATGTACTTCATCTGTCTACCATACCATGTTCTTTTTTACATTGAAGTGTTCTTCTAGTGGTCTCTTGCAATGCCATCTTAGTTTCCCAATCATGTCGCCTTAGTGTTTTTCTGTATGTATTCCGCTAGCATACAATTTTAAATTCAAGTAGTGTTTTTTTACACTGTTGTCCTATCGTATCCCTAGCTCTGACATCATACTCCCTCCGTCCGGATTACATGTCGCAAAAATGGATAAAACTGGATGTATCTAGAACTGAAATACGCCTAGACCCATCCATTTATTTCCGGATGGAGGGAATACATGTCAATATGTCATGCCTTTCTATTCTTCAGTACCTATTCCATATTTGTTGTAGCATGTTTTATAATTGAAGCACCATTCTTCTATATAAGGCATTCAAGGGGAAGACGAGTATGTTAGAATCTGAAGGGTTACAAACCAGGTCTTTGCAAACGATCCAAATGCCAGGAGATAATAAACCAACTCCAGTTTTCATAGATACTGCTCCAGCACAGAGAAACCCAACTCCCACTGATAATAAGCAGATTCCAGTGGCCAAAGAACTAGTCCGCTCCGGTCCAGCAAAACTATGTCAACTCCATTCTAAGAAGCGTGTGCGTATCCTCGCATCATGAAATTTTATAGCATTCTGATCATATTTTCTACATGTTTCTTACCCATCTCTCTTTTAGAAAATAAGGTTAAACGATAGAAGACTTCCTCCATTGGGATCGTATTCGAGGAAAGTATCTTGCGGGAATTCTCTGTGCTCCAATGCTGATGTAAGTACCTGTTGTATA
Source organism: Triticum aestivum (assembly GCF_018294505.1). Lineage (NCBI taxonomy): Eukaryota > Viridiplantae > Streptophyta > Magnoliopsida > Poales > Poaceae > Triticum > Triticum aestivum. Next base: position 449,807,638 of record NC_057811.1, read on the forward strand.
TCACTATATTTTTTCATCAGCATGTATTTTGTTAATCGGCGTGAATCCAACCTTTATCTGATCTAAAATTAGTTGTAGCAAAATGTTAAAGGCGACAATGTTGATTTTTGTAAGGAAAACTGCCTGGTAGTTTTGCATACTGAGCTGCATGAGTGTACTATCTCATATCATGCACATTACTGAATTGTTGTGCTGCTCTGGTTGCCCATCCATTCATTGTGTCAATGTTGCTTTCGTATTACCTTACCTGGCTGATGATAGATGTGCCATATTGTGTTAATTTGGTGTAGGCTGGTGTGGTCTGGTTACCCAAACATTCGTTGTGTCAAGGTTGCTTTCCTATTATCTGACCTGGCCAATGATAGCAATGCTTGTGTGTTAATTTGGTGCAGGCTGCTGAAGATAAGAAGACAAACTCTGAAAACAGCAAGGCAACCCCATTGTTTCTTTGCAATAAATCTAGGCCAGGTAATATGGCAATAACTCTTGATTAATGTGTTCGGTTCCCCTCCTAATTTATGTTATGATGCAGTGGTCGAGACACTCTCCACTATCAATAATACAAGCCTGCCAAAATCGCCATCTGAATCTGTTCAGTTTCCTCTGTCTCGAATGCAACGGAAAAAATGTATGTTTGTGAACCAATTAATGGTTGAAGCAATGATGGAAATGGTGGAGGAATCAGAGGTGCACATTCGTGCGCAACAAGAACTGATCAATGTTTTCAGAGACAGTGTAGTAAAGCAGCAAGAACTTGCCCACATGCTTATGGGCATCATCCGTGCTGAGGTTGCAGATTGTGACATTGTAGATCGTTAGGTTCTGTTCATTTATTTGCACTGGCATCAATCTTTGATTGCCCAGTGGATGTAATTTCTTGTAATATATGCTGGATGCGCAACGTTTTTCCCTATATGTCGTACCTTTGCTTGATCGATTTTGGTCCTATGCATAATTGCTCGTCGTAATGGGCTCAAAATATCTAATTGGGCCTAAAGACATGTACGAACTTTAGTAGGCCCATTAAGTTAATGGGCCGTTACCAGGCCGAAAGTTAATGGTCGGCCCTCTTACCTCACGAGTCGTTAATAGGCCGACATCGAAGCGGGCAACGGGCGGGCCCAATTGATTTCACGGGCTGTTAACAGGCCGATACTAGGTCGGGCTACATATGGCCCAACTATACTGTGGGCCTTTAGTAGGTCGAAAGAGACAGCGGGCTCGTACTGGACCATGAAGAGCATGGGCCGCGAAGAGGCCGAAAGTCAGGTCGTACTGTAAATGGCCCAACTGTCTTGTGGGCCTTTAGCAGGCCGAAAGAGAAACCGGGCTGGTATTGGACCATGAAGAGCATGGGCCGTGAAAAGGCCAAAACTCAGGTCTGACTGCAAATGGCCCAACTCACTTATGGGCCATCAACAGGCTGAAAGACACACTGGGCCGGAAATTGGCCCAACACTTAAATGGGTCGCTAAAAGGCCGAAAGATGTACATCTTGAAAATTGGCCCATCCCTTGAATGGGCCGTTAACAGGCCGAAACCACATCGGGCCGATATTGAGCCCAAATATATAGCAGGCTATTAACGGGCTCAAACTGACGATGGGCTGCAATGGTGCCAAATCATTAACGGGCCATTGACGGGCCGAATTGGCACATATCGTATGGGCCGTGGGCTTAAATGGACCTGACACAAGTAGGCCTTATATGGGCCGGCCTGCTAATTCTTACTGGGCCGGCATTTTTCACCGGAATGGGCCACTGTTGGGCCGTGCCATGTGTCGATCTGTCATAGGCGCCTCCTGTCCAATGAGTGGATGACATCTGTCCCAACGGTGAGTCGACACGTGGTTCCTCCGGCCAATGAGAATTTTACACGTGGAAAATCCCCATTGGTCCGGGCTGTTACGGGTTATCGGATCCAAACCGAAACCCAATAGCTTAACGGCGACTCGTTATGGTGGATGCCACATGTCGGTCACCCTTGACGAAAGCACTTCTATGACGCGCGATTTATCGTCATGGAAGTGGACACTTCTGTGATGATAATTTTGGTAATGTCATGGAACACTTCTACGACAGCACAGGTATGATTATCTTGATTCTGTCATAAAATCGTCATGGATGTACATGCATGACAGAAAACATGACCTACTGTGACAAACACATATCATCACGAAAGTGTATTTTTTTTGTAGTGACAGTGCCTCTTTTTAATTGTGAGACAACAGTGACTCCCAAAACTAACTCCTATCCATGACTCTAGAGACCACCCACCCGTGCCTCCAGAGGCTACATGGCCGCGTGCCTCCGGAGAATCCACACATGTGCATGCACGCACATACCTCTAGTGCATCAACCGTGGCTAGCTGCTCCGCACACGTGACTGCAGATGCTTCACAGCGGTGCCTCCAAAGGATCCACACATGTGCATGCCCGCACATACCTCTAGTGCCTCAACCGTGGATAGCTGCTCCGCACACGTGACTGCAGATGCTTCACACCCGTGCCTCCGGAGGATCCACACATGTGCATGCACGCACATATCTCTAGTGCCTCAACCGTGGCTAGCTGCTACGCACACATGACTGCACATGCTTCAAACCCGTGCTTTTCCAGGCAAAGGAGCATGGCTTTTGCACGAACTATATAAAGAATTTCTCCTGAGTTCTGAACTTCTTATAGAATATGTTGAACTTCAGCAAACAACCACATGCAAGAACCAACATGTTGCACGACCAACACACACTTCAACCTATGCACCCCCTTCAAGATGTTTATGAAAATTTAAACGAGCCGAAGGTGAGCAGGAGGTTCCCCGCGCCGGAGGCGCCATGTGACACCAAGACGGAGAACGTGCCGCACGGACCAACACGTTGCACGACCTACACACACTTCGACCTATGCCCCCCTTCAAGATGTTTATGAAAACTAAACGAGCCGAAGGCGAGTAGGAGGTTCCTCCGCGCCAGAGGCGCCGTATGACACAACGACGGACAACGCGCCGCATAGACCAACATGCTGCACGACCAACACACACTTCGACCTATGCCCCTGAAGGAAATATGCCCTAGAGGCAATAATAAAGTTATTATTTATTTCTTATTTCATGATAAATGTTTATTATTCATGCTAGAATTGTATTAATCGCAAACATAATACTTGTGTGAATACGTAGACAAACAGAGTGTCACTAGTATGCCTCTACTTGACTAGCTCGTTGATCAAAGATGGTTATGTTTCCTAGCCATAGACATGGGTTGTCATTTGATTAATGGGATCACATCATTAGGAGAATGATGTGATTGACTTGACCCATTCCGTTGGCTTAGCACTCGATCGTTTAGTATGTTGCTATTGCTTTCTTCATGACTTATACATGTTCCTATGACTATGAGATTATGCAACTCCCATTTACCGGAGGAACACTTTGTGTGCTACCAAACGTCACAACGTAACTGGGTGATTAAAAAGGTGCTCTACAGGTGTCTCCGAAGGTACTTGTTGGGTTGGCGTATTTCGAGATTAGGATTTGTCACTCCGATTGTCGGAGAGGTATCTCTGGGCCCACTCAGTAATGCACATCACTTAAGCCTTGCAAGCATTGCAACTAATGAGTTAGTTGCGGGATGATGTATTATGGAACGAGTAAAGAGACTTGCCGGTAACGAGATTGAACTAGGTATTGAGATACCGATGATCGAATCTCGGGCAAGTAACATACCGATGACAAAGGGAACAACGTATGTTGTTATGCGGTCTGACCGATAAAGATCTTCGTAGAATATGTGGGAGCCAATATGAGCATCCAGGTTCCGCTATTGGTTATTGACCGGAGACGTGTCTCGGTCATGTCTACATAGTTCTCGAACCCGTAGGGTCCGCACGCTTAAAGTTTCGATGACGGTTATATTATGATTTTATGAGTTTTGATGTACCGAAGGTTGTTCGGAGTCCCGGATGTGATCACGGACATGACGAGGAGTCTCGAAATGGTCGAGACATGAAGATTGATATATTGGAAGCCTATATTTGGATATTGGAAGTGTTCCGGGTGAAATCGGGATTTTACCGGAGTACCGGAGGGGTTACCGGAACCACCCGGGGGTTTAATGGGCCATAGTGGGCCTTAGTGGAGAAGAGGAGAGGCGGCCAGGGCAGGGCCGCGCGCCCCTCCCCCTCTAGTCCGAATAGGACAAGGATAGGGGGGCGGCGCCCCCCTTTCCTTCTTCTCCTCTTCCTCGTTCCCCCCTTCTCCTAATCCAACAGGGAAGGGAGGGAGTCCTACTCCCGATGGGAGTAGGACTCCTCCTGGCGCGCCCCTCCTGGCCGGCCGCACCTCCCCCCCTTGCTCCTTTATATACGGGGGAAGGGGGCACCCCAAAGACACAACAATTGATTTGATCTTTTAGCCGTGTGCGGTGCCCCCCTCCACCATAGTCCACCTCGATAATACTGTAGCGGTGCTTAGGCGAAGCCCTGCGTCGGTAGAACATCATCATCGTCACCACACCGTCGTGCTGACGAAACTCTCCCTCAACACTCGGCTGGATCGGAGTTCGAGGGACGTCATCGGGCTGAACGTGTGCTGAACTCGGAGGTGTCGTGCGTTCGGTACTTGATCGGTCGGATCGTGAAGAGTACGACTACATCAACCGCATTATGCTAACGCTTCCGCTTTCGGTCTACGAGGGTACGTGGACAACACTCTCCCCTCTCGTTGCTATGCATCACCATGATCTCACGTGTGCGTAGGAAATTTTTTGAAATTACTACGTTCCCCAACAGTGGCATCCGAGCCAGGTTTTATGCGTAGATGTCATATGCACGAGTAGAACACAAGTGAGTTGTGGGCGATATAAGTCATACTACTTACCAGCATGTCATACTTTGGTTCGGCTGTATTGTTGGATGAAGCGGCCCGGACCGACATTACGCGTACGCTTACGCGAGACTGGTTCTACTGACGTGCTTTGCACACAGGTGGCTGGCGGGTGTCAGTTTCTCCAACTTTAGTTGAACCGAGTGTGGCTACGCCCGGTCCTTGCGAAGGTTAAAACAGCACCAACTTGACAAACTATCGTTGTGGTTTTGATGCGTAGGTAAGAACAGTTCTTGCTCAGCCCGTAGCAGCCACATAAAACTTGCAACAACAAAGTAGAGGACGTCTAACTTGTTTTTGCAGGGCATGTCGTGATGTGATATGGTCAAAGCATGATGCTAAATTTATTGTATGAGATGATCATGTTTTGTAACCGAGTTATCGGCAACTAGCAGGAGCCATATGGTTGTCGCTTTATTGTATGCAACGCAATCGCCCTGTAATGCTTTACTTTATCACTAAGCGGTAGCGATAGTCGTAGAAGCATAAGATTGGCGAGACGACAACGATGCTACGATGGAGATCAAGGTGTCGCGCCGGTGACGATGGTGATCATGACGGTGCTTCGGAGATGGAGATCACAAGCACAAGATGATGATGGCCATATCATATCACTTATATTGATTGCATGTGATGTTTATCTTTTATGCATCTTATCTTGCTTTGATTGACGGTAGCATTATAAGATGATCTCTCACTAAATTTCAAGATAAAAGTGTTCTCCCTGAGTATGCACTATTGCCAAAGTTCGTCGTGCCTAGACACCACGTGATGATCGGGTGTGATAAGCTCTACGTCCATCTACAACGGGTGCAAGCCAGTTTTGCACACGCAGAATACTCAGGTTAAACTTGACGAGCCTAGCATATGCAGATATGGCCTCGGAACACTGAGACCGAAAGGTCGAGCATGAATCATATAGTAGATATGATCAACATAGTGATGTTCACCATTGAAAGCTACTCCATTTCACGTGATGATCGGTTATGGTTTAGTTGATTTGGATCACGTGATCACTTAGAGGATTAGAGAGATGTCTATCTAAGTGGGAGTTCTTAAGTAATATGATTAATTGAACTTAAATTTATCATGAACTTAGTACCTGATAGTTTCTTGCTTGTCTATGTTGATTGTAGATAGATGGCCCGAGCTGTTGTTCCGTTGAATTTTAATGCGTTCCTTGAGAAAGCAAAGTTGAAAGATGATGGTAGCAATTACACGGACTGGGTCCATAACTTGAGGATTATCATCAATGCTGCACAGAAGAATTACGTCCTGGAAGCACCGCTAGGTGCCAAACCTGCTGCAGGAGCAACACCAGATGTTATGAACATCTGGCAGAGCAAAGCTGATGACTACTCGATAGTTCAGTGTGCCATGCTTTACGGCTTAGAATCGGGACTTCAACAACGTTTTGAACGTCATGGAGCATATGAGATGTTCCAGGAGTTGAAGTTAATATTTCAAGCAAATGCCCGGATTGAGAGATATGAAGTCTCCAATAAGTTCTACAGCTGCAAGATGGAGGAGAATAGTTCTGTCAGTGAGCATATACTCAAAATGTCTGGGTATAACAATCACTTGATTCAACTGGGAGTTAATCTTCCGGATGATAGCGTCATTGACAGAATTCTTCAATCACTGCCACCAAGCTACAAGAGCTTCGTGATGAACTATAACATGCAAGGGATGGATAAGACGATTCCCGAGCTCTTCGCAATGCTAAAGGCTGCGGAGGTAGAAATCAAGAAGGAGCATCAAGTGTTGATGGTCAATAAGACCACCAGTTTCAAGAAAAAGGGCAAAGGGAAGAAGAAGGGGAACTTCAAGAAGAACAGCAAGCAAGTTGCTGCTCAAGAGAAGAAACCCAAGTCTGGACCTAAGCCTGAGACTGAGTGCTTCTACTGCAAGCAGACTGGTCACTGGAAGCGGAACTGCCCCAAGTATTTGGCGGATAAGAAGGATGGCAAGGTGAACAAAGGTATATGTGATATACATGTTATTGATGTGTACCTTACCAGAGCTCGCAGTAGCACCTGGGTATTTGATACTGGTTCTGTTGCTAATATTTGCAACTCAAAACAGGGACTACGGATTAAGCGAACACTGGCCAAGGACGAGGTGACGATGCGCGTGGGAAACGGTTCCAAAGTCGATGTGATCGCCGTCGGCACGCTACCTCTACATCTACCTTCGGGATTAGTATTAGACCTAAATAATTGTTATTTGGTGCCAGCGTTGAGCATGAACATTATATCTGGATCTTGTTTGATGCGAGACGGTTATTCATTTAAATCAGAGAATAATGGTTGTTCTATTTATATGAGTAATATCTTTTATGGTCATGCACCCTTGAAGAGTGGTCTATTTTTGATGAATCTCGATAGTAGTGATACACATATTCATAATGTTGAAGCCAAAAGATGCAGAGTTGATAATGATAGTGCAACTTATTTGTGGCACTGCCGTTTGGGTCATATTGGTGTAAAGCGCATGAAGAAACTCCATACTGATGGACTTCTGGAATCACTTGATTATGAATCACTTGGTACTTGCGAACCATGCCTCATGGGCAAGATGACTAAAACGCCGTTCTCCGGAACTATGGAGCGAGCAACTGATTTATTGGAGATCATACATACTGATGTATGTGGACCAATGAATATTGAGGCTCGCGGCGGTATCGTTATTTTCTCACCTTCACAGATGATTTAAGCAGATATGGGTATATCTACTTAACGAAACATAAGTCTGAAACATTTGAAAAGTTCAAAGAATTTCAGAGTGAAGTTGAAAATCATCGTAACAAGAAAATAAAGTTTCTACAATCTGATCGTGGAGGAGAATATTTGAGTTACGAGTTTGGTCTACATTTGAAACAATGCGGAATAGTTTCGCAACTCACGCCACCCGGAACACCACAGCGTAATGGTGTGTCCGAACGTCGTAATCGTACTTTACTAGATATGGTGCGATCTATGATGTCTCTTACTGATTTACCGCTATCATTTTGGGGTTATGCTTTAGAGACGGCCGCATTCACGTTAAATAGGACACCATCAAAATCCGTTGAGACGACGCCTTATGAACTGTGGTTTGGCAAGAAACCAAAGTTGTCGTTTCTTAAAGTTTGGGGCTGCGATGCTTATGTGAAAAAGCTTCAACCTGATAAGCTCGAACCCAAATCGGAGAAATGTGTCTTCATAGGATACCCAAAGGAGACTGTTGGGTACACCTTCTATCACAGATCCGAAGGCAAGACATTCGTTGCTAAGAATGGATCCTTTCTAGAGAAGGAGTTTCTCTCGAAAGAAGTGAGTGGGAGGAAAGTAGAACTTGATGAGGTAACCATACCTGCTCTCTTATTGGAAAGTAGTTCATCACAGAAACCGGTTCCTGTGACGTCTATACCAATTAGTAAGGAAGTTAATGATGATGATCATGGAACTTCAGATCAAGTTGTTACTGAACCTCATAGGTCAACCAGAGTAAGATCCGCACCAGAGTGGTACGGTAATCATGTTCTGGAGGTTATGTTAGTAGACCATGACGAACCTACGAACTATGAAGAAGCGATGGTGAGCCCAGATTCCGCAAAATGGCTTGAAGCCATGAAATCTGAGATGGGATCCATGTATGAGAACAAAGTGTGGACTTTGGTTGACTTGCCCGATGATCGGCAAGCCATTGAGAATAAATGGATCTTCAAGAAGAAGACTGACGCTGACGGTAATGTTACTGTCTATAAAGCTCAACTTGTTGCAAAAGGTTTTCGACAAGTTCAAGGGATTGACTACGATGAGACTTTCTCACCCGTAGCAATGCTTAAGTCTGTCCGAATCATGTTAGCAATTGCCGCATTTTATGATTATGAAATTTGGCAAATGGATGTCAAAACTGCATTCCTGAATGGATTTCTGGAAGAAGAGTTGTATATGATGCAACCGGAAGGTTTTGTCGATCCAAAGGGAGCTAACAAAGTGTGCAAGCTCCAGCGATCCATTTATGGACTAGTGCAAGCCTCTCGGAGTTGGAATAAACGCTTTGATAGTGTGATCAAAGCATTTGGTTTTGTACAGACTTTTGGAGAAGCCTGTATTTACAAGAAAGTGAGTGGGAGCTCTGTAGCATTTCTGATATTATATGTGGATGACATATTGCTGATTGGAAATGATATAGAATTTCTGGATAGCATAAAGGGATACTTGAATAAGAGTTTTTCAATGAAAGACCTCGGTGAAGCTGCTTATATATTGGGCATCAAGATCTATAGAGATAGATCAAGACGCTTAATTGGACTTTCACAAAGCACATACCTTGACAAAGTTTTGAAGAAGTTCAAAATGGATCAAGCAAAGAAAGGGTTCTTGCATGTGTTACAAGGTGTGAAGTTGAGTAAGACTCAATGCCCGACCACTTCAGAAGATAGAGAGAAGATGAAATGCTGTGTACCAGACCTATGCTTCAGCCATAGGCTCTATCATGTATGCAATGCTGTGTACCAGACCTGATGTGTGCCTAGCTATAAGTTTAGCAGGGAGGTACCAAAGTAATCTAGGAGTGGATCACTGGACAGCGGTCAAGAACATCCTGAAATACCTGAAAAGGACTAAGGATATGTTTCTCGTTTATGGAGGTGACAAAGACCTAGTCGTAAATGGTTACGTCGATGCAAGCTTTGACACTGATCTGGACGATTCTAAATCGCAAACCGGATACGTGTTTACATTGAACGGTGGAGCTGTCAGTTGGTGCAGTTCTAAACAAAGCGTTGTGGCGGGATCTACATGCGAAGCGGAGTACATAGCTGCTTCGGAAGCAGCAAATGAAGGAGTCTGGATGAAGGAGTTCATATCCGATCTAGGTGTCATACCTAGTGCATCGGGTCCAATGAAAATCTTTTGTGACAATACTGGAGCAATTGCCTTGGCGAAGGAATCCAGATTTCACAAGAGAACCAAGCACATCAAGAGACGCTTCAATTCCATCCGGGATCTAGTCCAGGTGGGAGACATATAAATTTGCAAGATATATACGGATCTGAATGTTGCAGACCCGTTGACTAAGCCAGATTCCACGAGCACCAAGACTCCATGGGTGTTAGAATCATTACTGTGTAATCTAGATTATTGACTCTAGTGCAAGTGGGAGACTGAAGGAAATATGCCCTAGAGGCAATAATAAAGTTATTATTTATTTCCTTATATCATGATAAATGTTTATTATTCATGCTAGAATTGTATTAACCGGAAACATAATACTTGTGTGAATACATAGACAAACAGAGTGTCACTAGTATGCCTCTACTTGACTAGCTCATTGGTCAAAGATGGTTATGTTTCCTAGCCATAGACATGGGTTTTCATTTCATTAATGGGATCACATCATTAGGAGAATGATGTGATTGACTTGACCCATTCCGTTGGCTTAGCACTCGATCGTTTAGTGTGTTGCTATTGCTTTCTTCATGACTTATACATGTTCCTATGACTATGAGATTATGCAACTCCCGTTTACCGGAGGAACACTTTGTGTGCTACCAAACGTCACAACGTAACTAGGTGATTATAAAGGTGCTCTATAGGTGTCTCCGAAGGTACTTGCTGGGTTGGCGTATTTCGAGATTAGGATTTGCCACTCCGATTGTCGGAGAGGTATCTCTGGGCCCACTCGGTAATGCACATCACTTAAGCCTTGCAAGCATTGCAACTAATGAGTTAGTTGCGGGATGACGTATTACGGAACGAGTAAAGGGACTTGCCGGTGACGAGATTGAACTAGGTATTGAGATACCGACGATCGAATCTCGGGCAAGTAACATACCGATGACAAAGGGAACAACGTATGTTGTTATGCGGTCTGACCGATAAAGATCTTCGTAGAATATGTGGGAGCCAATATGAGCATCTAGGTTCCGCTATTGGTTATTGACCGGAGACGTGTCTCGGTCATGTCTACATAGTTCTCGAACCCGTAGGGTCCGCATGCTTAAAGTTTCGATGACGGTTATATTATGAGTTTATGAGTTTTGATGTACCGAAGGTTGTTCGGAGTCCCGGATGTGATCACGGACATGACGAGGAGTCTCGAAATGGTCGAGACATGAAGATTGATATATTGGAAGCCTATATTTGGATATCGGAAGTGTTCCGGGTGAAATTGGGATTTTACCGGAGTACGGGAGGGGTTACCGGAACCCCCCGGGGGTTTAATGGGCCATAGTGGGCTTTAGTGGAGAAGAGGAGAGGCGGCCAGGGCAGGGCCGCGCGCCCCTCCCCCTCTAGTCCAAATAGGACAAGGAGAGGGGGCGCCCCCCCCCCCCTTTCCTTCTTCTCCTCTTCCTCCTTCCCCCTTTCTCCTAATCCAACAAGGAAGGGAGGGAGTCCTACTCCCGGTGGGAGTAGGACTCCTCCTGGCGCGCCCCTCCTGGCCGGCCGCACCTCCCCCATTGCTCCTTTATATACGGGGGCAGGGGGCACCCCAAAGACACAACAATTGATTTGATCTTTTAGCCGTGTGCGGTGCCCCCCTCCACCATAGTCCACCTCGATAATACTGTAGCGGTGCTTAGGCGAAGCCCTGCATCGGTAGAACATCATCATTGTCACCACGCCATCGTGCTGACGAAACTCTCCCTCAACACTCGGCTGGATCGGAGTTCGAGGGATGTCATCGGGCTGAACGTGTGCTGAACTCGGAGGTGCCGTGCATTCGGTACTTGATCGGTCGGATCGTGAAGACGTACGACTACATCAACCGCGTTGTGCTAACGCTTCCGCTTTCGGTATACGAGGGTACATGGACAACACTCTCCCCTCTCGTTGCTATGCATCACCATGATCTTGCGTGTGCGTAGGAAATTTTTTGAAATTACTACGTTTCCCAACAGCCCCCCTTTCAAGAAGTTTACGAAAATTAAACGAGCTGAAGGCGAGTAGGAGGTTCCCCCGCGCTGGAGGAGCCGTGTGACACCAGACGGACAACATGCCGCATGAACCAACACGCTGCACGACCAACACACACTTCGATCTATGCCCCCCTTCAAGATGTTTATGAAAACTAAACGAGCCAAAGGCGAGCAGGAGGTTCCCCTGCGCCGGAGGCGCCGTGTGACACCAAGACGGAGAACGCGCCGCACGGACCAACACACACTTCGACCTATGCCCCCTTCAAAATGTTTATGAAAATTAAACGAGCCAAAGGCGAGCGGGAGGTTCCCCCGCGCCGGAGGCGCCGTGTGACACCACGACGAACAACGCGTCGCACGAACCAACACGCTGCATGACCAGCACACACTTCGACCTATGCCCCCCTTCAAGATGTTTATGAAAATTAAGCGAGCCAAAGGCGAGCAGGAGGTTTCCCGTGCCGGAGGCGCCGTGTGACACCGCGATGGACAACGCGCCGCACGAACCAACACGCTGCACGACCAACACACACTTCGACCTATGCCCCCCTTCAAGATGTTTATGAAAAGTAAACGAGTCGAAGGCGAGCAAGAGGTTCCCCGCGCCGGAGGCACCGTGTGACACCACGAGGGACAACGCACCGCACGGACCAACACGCTGCATGACCAACACACACTTCGACCTATGCCCCCCTTTAAGATGTTTATGAAAATTAAACGAGCCGAAGGCGAGCAGGAGGTTCCCCGCGCCGGAGGCGCCGTGTTACACCACGATGGACAACGCGCCACACGAACCAACATGTTGCACGACCAACACACACTTCGACCTATGCCCCCTTCAAGATGTTTATGAAAACTAAACGAGCCGAAGGCGAGCAGGAGGTTCCCCCGCGCCGGAGGCGCCGTGTGACACCACGACAGACAACGCGCCGCACGAACCAACACGCTGCATGACCAACATGCACTTCGACCTGTGCCCCTCCTTCAAGATGTTTATAAAAAATAAGCGAGCCGAAGGCGAGCAGGAGTTTCCCCCGCGCCGCCGTGCTCCAATTTAGTAAAGTTATACAAACCATGCCTATGCTATTATACACCTGTGCCTATAGAGAATTCACACATTGGCATTCACAGCATTGAACGATGCTTCTGCAGTCATCACGACCGTGCGTCAAATCATGCATTTTCTTCGTGTGTATGAAAAAGTTGCTGTTTTTTCCTTACTTGAAAGGTCACATTTGATAGTTTTGGTAGCCCCTGCCCGTAACTACCCCATAAATCTCCATTTCCCGGAAATATAATGGGAACAAAATGGGTAACAAAAAGGAAACATGGAACAAACGCAGTTGGCCGTTATTTTGTTGTGTTATCGCGCGGAAAGGGAAAAATAGAAAATTCTAGTTGTTGGGGGGTTAAACTTCAAAACGCACGAAACCACACACCGGAAAGGAAAAACCAGGGACCAACCGCGCCGGCTGGTTTTCCCTCGCGGGAGCGCTCCACGCACGACACTTGTCACCCGCGGAGCGCTCCCAAACCGCTCGTTCCGAGCGCTCCGAAGGAGCGCTCGTTAATTAGTTGCTCTGGCTTTTACTATAGAAGTGGCAATGCCATTTTCAATCAGGCGCTTATCACGTCAAATAGAGCCATTGGGTACATGGCGCACATCCCTCTTGAAATAACGGGCCAGTTCATGTAACTGCAAAGTAGCTGGTTGTTTCTGTTTTTAGGAAGCTTCTAGTAGCTTTCAGTTGATTCTTCATGTTTTCCCTGCTCGGTTTTTATACGATTTATTTTTCTTTTTTTATTCAGGTTTTTTTGTTTTTGCTTTCTATTAGTTTTTTTCCAAGAAAATTAAATTCTTGATTTTTTATTCAAATTTTTGAAAAATTCAAAATTCATGGGCATTTTTGAAATATAGAAACTTTTTTCAAATACACTATTTTTTCAAAAATCGTGATATTTTGCAGATGCATGTCTTTTTTAAATCCACAAAAATTTAAACATCGTGAACCTTTTTCAAATTCATGACATTTTAAATTCATTATTTTGTTCAAATTTTTGAACTTCTTAAAATTGGAACACTTTTTTCTAATCAATTATTCTTTTTTTTCAATTCAGGATTTTTTTTGTCGAATTTATGTTTTTTTATATGTTTTGTAGCAGTACATAAAAAACTGGAAACGACCGAACGACCAAGACAACTTAGAGCATGTACAATGGTGTTATCTTAGGAGTGTCATGTAGGATAAATGATGAGGTGAAGGAGAGAGAACTCATAAGAAAAGGCTTAGCACAATATGTCTCACCACGTTTTTAGGAATTGCTAGTTATTAAAAATAAGGCTAAGAGATGACCCATTGTAAACACTTTTTTTGTCATCTCTAGATTACATGCAAAACTTAAAATAAGACTATCTTATCAACCATTGTACATGCCCTTAGCCAGCGAGCGGCTAACTGTAGAGGGCAATAGCCGACAGGCACGCAGGTGAGCATCAAGTCGGCCTTAAGGCGATCAAGAGGGCTCTCGCTGTCAAACCATAGTTGACGGGACCTCCTATGCGCCGCTTGCCGCGGCAGAATTGGGCCCTTGCCTGGGCCGGCACACTCACACATAAGGTGCTCCCCTGTAGCTACTCAGTTCTCCTATAGTTTTTTTTTGAAGCGATCCTATATCATGCGATTTTTCTGGTTAGTTTACAAAATGAATTTTACAAACTTGGAAATCTTTTGAAAATCCAATTTTTTTTAAATAGGGATTTTTTTTAACTTCTGACAATTTTATAAAATAGTTTTAAAATACCAACAATTATATTGGAAAAAACACCTTTTTTTGAAAATGTGAACGCTTCAAGGAAACATGGACATTTTCGAAACATGTCTTTTTAAATAACATTTTTATTTAAAGCACACACATTATTTTAAAACGCAAAAAGTTTTTGGAAAATATGTTTTTTTATTACGGGGAACAATTTTAGAAACGCGAACATTTTTCAAATTATGAACAGTTTCTGAAGACAGAAACATTTTTTAGATTGTGAACATTTTTCAAAACACGATTTTTTTGAAATACTGAATAATTTCTGAAAACGTGCACCGAATTTTTAAAAACGTGAACATTTTTGAAAACACAAACATTCCGGGAAAACACCGAATTTTTGAAACATGAAATTGTCTTGAAAACACATACATTATTTGAAAGCGATATTTTTTGGAGAATATAATTGGAATTGTTTTTTAAAACGTGATTTTTTTTAAATTGTTCGCATATTTTGAAAACACAATTTTTTAAACTTTGAACATTTCTAAAAAAACCTGGACATTTTTAGAAAACGATTTTTTTGCCATTATGAATAATTTTTAGAAAACGCAAATATTTTGAAAAACAGGAACTAATTTTTTGGAAAAATGTGAACATTGTTTTGAAAGCTTGAACTTTTTTTATACAGTCATACATATTTTGAAAAATTTACAAATAAAAGTTAAAGTAGAAAAGGAAGAATGAACGACCAAGGAATACCGAAAAACAACAACATGAAAACAAAAGAAAAACCTGAACTTGAACCGGATCGGAACCTTTCGAAAGGTTCCCAAAACCAGGAAACAAGAAGACGTACCACGTAGCTAACCATGTTGGGTGGATCATTTTTAGCAAATAATGGCACATGGCAGCGATAGTGGTCGTTTAATTTAGTGGTATCGGTATATTGATATATTTTTTATATTATTTGAGGTGTTTTGTACTTCTGGTAAACCTTGATAACGAATCTGGATCTTTTTCAAAAAAAAGGTCCTCCGATGATCAGTTTTAAGACAAACAAGGTGCTTTAACCAGGCGATGGCTTGTGGAAGATTGAGTTGACTACGAGGTTTACTTTAAGTAGCTCTTTATCTATTGGCCATATTTATGGCTCATTCAAAAATGTATTTGCACAATATATTGGGCTTACGGAAAAATAAGTATGCTACGTACTCTTTTAGAGCTCAAAAGCAGTAGTAATCCAATATGACACTTGTAATTCAAGCGAAAGGTTCAAATAGGCAGTGGTCAAAGTCTGGTCTTACAACACGACCGGTTGAAGAATAAATTGATATCAGCATCGAACCCTCGATTCAGACGCACATGATGAGTCATTTAGGCCAACGCAGAGACACGTTTTGGTCCGTCCATGTCCATTTAGATTGCATGTCCTTTTAGATTTGAATGGACAGAAATCACAGCCCAACACAGGGACGCAAACGAACGAGTGTCTTTTTTTTTGTCCACCGTGACCCATTTTTTGGGTCAAATTTGCGCCTGTTTACGTATGCGCGGACACGCCGCAGACGCTCTCAACACCCTTCCCTTGTCCTCCCCTGGCCCGCTCATCTGTGGCGCAAATGGTCGTTGCTCATCCAGTTCCGTCCGCTTCGCCACCGCCTCAGCCCCGCGACCGCATCCACCGCCACCGCCACTGTAGGAGGACTACAAGGCACGCCGAGGCGTGGGTTGCCGGTAGCACCTCAACCTCAACTGACACTGCCGGAGGATGCGGGGCTACCAGAGGCCTACTGCGACGAGCCGAGGGCAGGTCCTTTCACCGGCCGCCCCTCGTCCGTGCCCGAGGCGGTCGACGCCCTTAAGGTGTTTGGCCATTTGCCCAGTCGAGCCTCCTCCACACCACAAGGTGCGGGTATGGATAGCTCATATGAGTTTTTTGTCAACAACATCCTATGTTCATCGTCCGACGATGATGAATTTATGGTTGCTACTATAGTTGTCAATGAGCACATCTCGAGCCAACGCCCAATGTTTAGGGGATCCATCCTGGGCCATGCTTCGGGTTTGAGTTGTAATAGAGAAAGCGGTCATTGCCTACTCTACGACGATTATTTTGAGCTCACAAGCCCAGTTTTTAGTGCCAAGCTCTGGTGATGCTTCCGAATGGCGAGACATGTGTTCAACCGTCTTTGGAAGGGAGTGATGTAGTACGATGATTACTTCGATTGCAAGCCCGATGCCCTTGGAAAGGTTGGCTTCTTCTCTTATAAAAAAGGTACTGCAGTTGTTCGGATGTTTACAAGTGAGTATGTCAGCATGAGTGAGTCCACATGCCTTAAGGCATTGTATATGTTCCGCAAAACTGTGGTTGCAGTGTGTTGGCAATGAGTACTTGAGAGAACCAAATGATGCGGATATAGCTCAGTTGTTGGCGATCAATGAATCGAGAGGCCTTTAGGGGATGCTTGGAAGTATAGATTGTATGCACTGGCCGTGGAAGAACTGTTCATTTGCTTGACAGGGGCAATATAAAGGACATGTTAAGGCTTGCACGGTCATACTTGAAGCCGTGGCATCACAAGATCTCTAGATTTGGCACCCTTTTTTGGGATGGCGGGTTCTCACAATGATATCAACGTGCTTTAGCACTCTCCGGTGTTTGCTAAGCTTATTGAAGGCTAATCCCCATATGTCACCTTTTAGGTCAATGACTACCAATACAAGGGATACTATCTAGCTGATGATATCTATCCTCAATGGGAAACTATTGTGAAGACAATCTCAGAGCCCTTAAGAGAGAAGAGGGCTAGGTTTGCCCAAGAACAAGAGTGATAGAAAGAATGTGGAGTGTGCTTTTGGTGTGCTTCAATCTCTATGGACTATTATTTGGCACCCTGCTAGAAGATGGAGCACTCATAAGATGTAACAGATGGTGACATGTTGTGTGATCATGCACAACAAAATTGTAAAGGATGAGCCGTGATGACACCATCTTTGACCAAGGCTTAATTACCGGGGTGAGAACGTTGAGCCCGTGTACGGAGCGACAATATATGCACAATGCACCTAATTTACCAAGAAAACGTGTAATTGGACAACTCATATTCAACTCCAAATTGATTTGGTTGAGCATGTATACGTGAACTCACATTGGCAACCAATAGATGAATCTTCTCTTTTTCTTTCAATATATTTGCTACAATTTCAAATTATTCTGGTTGTAATAAAAACTATTTGACTTATTTGCTGCGTTGTAATAGAAACTATTTAACTTATTTGTTTAACCGAGAGCGGCGTTTCATTTTTATTTGTTCATTTGATTTATATATATAGAATGTCGAAATTGAGAAAAATTGACAACAAAACAGACGAGCTGGACCAAATGGGTCGACCGGTTGGGTTTACTGAACAGAATGGCACGAGCAAGGCCGGCCAAAGTAGCATCCCAAACGGATGAAAACCTGACAAAACCGGACGTCAGTTAGCGTTCCTGCGTTGGAGTTGTCCTTAGGCAGTGAAAATGTTTTTTTACAGGGGTAGTTAGAAAAAAAGTGTTGAAAAGGAGGGGGGCTACCTGAAGCAATTTGATTCAAATAGACTCTCTTTAAAAATACTATCTGCTCACATTTTGATGATTGTTTTACATAAACATTTTCACGAACTTTTTGTCCAGCGGGCCCGCCTGTCATTGAAACGAGACGTGGGCCCGGCTCAGTGCGCATGTACAAAAGCGCCCGGAGAAGCCGTGGGCGGTGTCCAGATATAGGAAAGGCCACGCGAGCGCGGCGAGGGCAGCAATTTAGGCGCGCGGCAGCAGACGGCGCGGCGACGAAGGAGGAAGGAGCGGAAGAGGAGCGGAGCCCCCTCCCTCGCCCGGACCCCCCTTCCCTTCCCTTCTCTCTCCCACCACCCCCCACCACCCCCACCATCGATCGCCTGCCCCCGCCGCGAGGCGCGGACCAGCCGCCGCGCCCTGCGCCCGCCCGTCCCGTCGATCGATCCACCGCCCCCCAGGTACGTACGTACGCACGGCCGGGTTCTCAGACGGTTCTTAGGCAGTTTGCCGCCGATCAGGAGTTCGCTCCGTGATCTTGCCGCGATCGGCAGAATGTCCGTGCTAGCTCCCACAAATCCTGTCGCATTTCGGCCCTTTGTGTTCAATTGGAAATGTCAATCGCTGTTGCTGGTTTTTATGTAGGTTGCGCAGCTTGTAGGTGTAAGTGGGAGTTGGGGGCGATAGGAGTTCGCTGATGGTGTGCGCCGCCGCGTGGACGCCGGATGGTGGAGTTTGAGGCGCCCTGCTGACGACCATGGAAGTGTGCGAGAGCCTATGCTTCCTCTGCCCCGACCTGCGGACCAGGTCTCGCCACCCGGTCAAGCGCTACAAGAAATTGCTCGCCGAAATCTTCCCCAAGTCGCAGGTGATCGCGTGCATTATAATGTTCCAACGGATTTGAATTTGAGACCGCCACGCTAGCAAAGTTTTCCTATTTTTTGACAGTGCCTAGATTTGTATACCAGCACATATCTGCTCTGCGAAATGTGTGTCTTGCTTGTGTAACCTCTCAGGAAACTGATGGCCTCTGGAAACTTTGGTCTCCATTTTTCAGGATGAACCGCCAAACGATCGAAAGATAGGCAAATTGTGCGAATATATTTCGAAGAATTCACTGCGTGTACCAAAGGTGTGTTTCTCTTTTAGAGTTAGACTCTTACTTATTGTTCTAGCGCAACTCCCCACGGTGTCCGATTGTGACCAGCAGGTCAGTGATGTATTGTTCTGGTGCAACATAATTCTCTGAAGAAGTCTAAAACTTAGTTCTTACCGAATCATGTTTGCACCCTTTATATTTCTACCCAGGATGTTGTGCTGCAGTTACAATCGTCTATTTGTGCTCTTTGCTGGTTACTGGACAATTGCTGCTTACCTGAAGATCTCTTCCTCTCGTGTTCGCCGCAAAATTGCTTAGCCTTTTTTTTTCGAAAAGGAAAAAAAATTGCTTAGCCTTGGCCTCAAACTTGTATTATTTGGGTGCCGCTAGCTGCCTATGTTACTGACCACAGCAATATAGAGTTTAATTAAATTGTGCAAAGAAAATCCACCTAAAAATTAACTATATCATACTCCCTCCGTCCCAAAATTCTTGTCTTAAATTTGTCTAGATACGGATGTATCTAACACTAAAACGTAACTAGATACATCCGTATTTAGACCAATCTAAGACAAGAATTTTGGGACGGAGGGAGTACATCAAGCCGGTTTTCTTAATGAAAATAAGATGCTAGTTTTCATATACAAGACGTGAATCTCCGCATATGCACTTTAATGCTTCTAAGTCTATTTCTGCTGGTACATGTTCAATGCAAGCAAGGCATCTGGTAGTCAAAATTGCTAGAAAATAACATCATACTATAAGACAAGTAGTGGAACCCGAGGGTTATACCTCTTAGGGAGAGTTTTAGAAAGTATGAGTTTTTCCCTACCCATGGATTTGATCTTTTTCTCATTCATAATTATGCTACTTGTCTGAAAAACTGGGAAAGACTACTGCCTTCTGATTAAGAACTAAAGAGAATTTTAATTACAGATGAACTTGCTTTTCGAAGGGACGAGTTGGAAAGCCTAAATAATGATGCGTCTGCACTTTACTTTCACAGATTACCGTTTATTTGGAGCAAAAGTTTTTCAAGGAATTGAGATCTGAGCGTTTTGGCTCAGTGAAAGTTGTCATGGCAATTTACCGAAAGGTGACATGTTCTTGTCCGGAGCAACTGTAAGTTGTTTTTGCTAGTTGCATTTTCTCTTTTGAATATATCACTGAAGGTTCTAGATGCTAAATGTTGGAATTTTGTATATTTATGATAACTTCATTGTATGTTCACTATTTTTCAGTTTCAACTTTCAAGACTGCTATGTCATGCCTATATAGAATAATGTCATTTATGTTACTCTTTGTCCAATTGTATATTTGAGTTATGTTTTTTTTTTCTCAAGCTATTTATTTCGGGTAGACTCTGATCTCTTGCAACAATAAAAATTGTACCTGGGTGCAAATATTTTATGTGTTCTGTTTGTGTGAATAATTGCTATAATGAGCGAAGTCACTGTTTTGCAGGCCCCTTTTTGCCAATAGTTTACTGACCATCGTAGAGACCACAATGGAGCAAAATAGACATGATGACTTACGGATAATAGGGTGTCAAATGCTTTTTGACTTTGTAAACCACCAGGTATTTGGACATTCGGGTAGGCAACAATTTGTGCATTAAAATAGTTTCGAATTTTGCTATCATCAAAGACAACTCTTTTCAGCAAATTTTGAGTTGTGTGTTACACTCTTCTTGTTACAGGTTGACAGCACTTACATGTTCAATCTAGAGAACCAAATTCCTATACTATGTCAGCTGGCCCAAGAGATGGGTGAGAAGGAGAAGATATCTAGTCTTCATGCTGCTGCGCTCCAAGCCCTTTCATCTTTGGTACCTTTTTCTTTTGTTATATATACCTAGTGAATCTACAGCTGATTATCTCATTGGCAGCTAGTCCTTCATGATGCTTTTTTGGGCGGTGACGTCAAATAGTAGGGTTAGACAGTGTCATCATGCATGATGCATCTCCTCACAAAGTTATCTCTTTCTGTCTTTTGTGCATCATGCCATTTGAGATATTATTTGATCCTCTCATCAAAAGATTGGGGCTTGCGCTGTCCTGCCAAGGGATGGATTCATCAGTACAAAAACAGGCCATATGTGCCCATATTTGTGTTTCAAATGTATATCGAAATACTCATATATGTCCATTTATGTGTGTTTTCAGGTCTGGTTTATGGGTGAGCACTCCCATATCTCTGCAGAACTTGACAATGTAAGTGCGGTGTTTTCTATTTCCCATTGCATTTTAGTATAAAAACAACAAAGAAACAGTTTTAGTCAAATCCAAGGTCTTACTGTTGATCTTTTAGTCTGCTTAGTTTGAATAAGCTCGCCGTGCATAGTACTACCTTCCAATCTTTCCATGTTATAAGTTACCCCCTCTGTAAACAAATATAAGAAATTAGTGATGTAAACGCTCTTATATTTCTTTACGGAGGGAGTATATATGATTATTGAACATGAACCTGTCTGTCTGCTCCTAGTTTTCTCTTCCTTCGAAACATGTACTACCTTCCAATCTTTCCATGTAACTCTGTTGAGATCATATGGCCAAACGGGCACAACCGTGTATCAGGAATTCAGGATAACTGCTCTTCTGCCAGGCTACTTATGTTCTCAACCATTATTTTTTGGTTGCACAGGTTGTCTCTGCAGTTCTGGAAAACTATGACAGCCCATATGCAAATTCCGAGACCAACGATGACACCATTGAGGACAGAAGGAATCGCTGGGTGAATGAAGTTCTCAAGGCTGAAGGTCATGACCCTCCTGCTGCTACCATTTTGGCAAGGGTTTCTTCATGGAAAGATATTAGAACTACCAACGGGGCATTGAATTTGACAACGTAAAGAATTTCAGGCTGGAGTTCATAGAATTTTATTTTGTAATAATTTTTCTAATATCTTATCTCTTTAAATCATTTTTCCTGCACAGACAAGAATCAGCAAGTCCTAATTTCTGGTCAGGGATTTGCCTGCACAACCTTGCTAGAATATCCAGGGAAGCAACAACCATCCGGCGAGTTCTGGAGACAGTATTTCGTTATTTTGATACTAACAATATGTGGTCACCTTCTAAGGGACTTGCACTGTGTGTCCTTCTGGATATGCAGATTGTGATGGAGAAAGCTGGTATTTCATTATTTCCTCAGCCTTTTGGATTTAATTGGTGTACACTTTATATTTTCATGTGGTATTCAAGATATCTATACATGCATGCTTATCTTCAGTGATTGCTAGTGTTGACAATTTTTCTATTCTTTTATAAGTTTAAATTATTGGCTGGCAGGACAGAATGCGCATATATTGTTGTCGATGTTAGTTAAGCATCTCGAACACAAGAATGTATCGAACCAACCAGATATGATTCTAGACATCATTGAAGTTACAGCACACCTTGCTGAGAATTCCAAAGCTCAATCTTCTACTGCAATAATGGCTGCAATTAGTGATATGGTCAAGCATTTGGGTAAAAGTATGCAAGATGAAAGTCTTGGAGGCGAAAACAAATGGAATGACAGCTATCAGAAAGGTGTAGATGAATGCATTATTCAAATGTCTAGAAAGGTCAGTTTTCTCTGAAGTTGTTTCAGAAACACCCTTTGCTGTTTGCAAGCTATGGATCGTTTGCAACCACGCCCACCCATCTATATGCTCCTTGAATTTTCTTTTATGCTCTTCAGGTCGGTGATGCTGGACCTATCCTTGATACATTAGCTGTAGTACTGGAAAATGTTTCAAGTACCACACCTGTTGCACGGTCAACCATTTGTGCAGCATATCGTACAGCTCAAATAATTGCTTCATTGCCAAACTTGACATATAAGAGCAAAGTATGTTGATTGAAAATATTTTTTCTTTCCGTTCTCTTGTATACAAAATGTTTAACAAGGTATACTACACACTGTAGGCATTTCCTGAGGCATTGTTTCATCAACTGATTATGGCAATGGTCTATCCCGATTGCGAGACCCATTTAGGGGCACACCGGATTTTCTCTGTTGTTCTTGTTCCCTCCTCTGTCGCTCCATGCTCTTTCTCAGGAACTTCACAGACAAGCAAGGTTAATCTGCAGAAGACATTATCCAGGACATCGTCAGTTTTTTCATCTTCAGCAGCTTTGTTTGGGAAATTAAAAAGAAACGTGTCTTCATTTCGTGGAAGTCCACGGCGGGAAAGCTCAAATCTAATGCCCATCATCACTGAGGACACAGAACAGGGCAGTGCAAATGAGCCACAATTGTTTAAGTCACAGACTATCCAAAGGATGACTAGTGTAAGAGATCCTTCTTTACCGTCTGCAACAGAAATAAGTAAATCAAGTGGACCTGCTCCAGAAACAGTATGTATTATACTCAGCTTTCTTGTGGCTAACAGGATCATTCAGTAACTGCCTATTTCTTAGCAGAACAAGAAGTTTTATTCTTTTACTTTGCAGGAACCAGTCATCCTCATACTGAGTGCACGTCAGGCAAATATTCTGCTTTCATCGCTGTGGACCCAGGCACTGTCACCTGAAAATGTTCCACGAAACTATGAAGCAATTTCACATACTTACAGCTTGATGCTACTATTTTCTGGAGACAAGGTGAGGAAGCACATTGCCCGGATCTATGACCAGTTTTTTGTGTGTTTCCTGCCAGTAATCTATCCAGTTCTCAAATAAGCGACGTTTTAGATCTTGAATGGTCTTGATTTTGTTTTTATCAAGATTCAACTATATTATATGCAATAACCTAATTTTTTAAATAATATTCTAAAAACATTTTTTGCACAAATCTACACATAAGATTTTCATGTTTCCAATCTAAATATTTAAAATGATATTGGCAGTCAATTAAAAGTTTGACTGAAGGTATGTCCAAAATGGCACGTATTTGTGAACTGGAGGGAATACATAACAAGGAAAACATATTTTGATATAAATCTGTGTGTATATATTGGATGGTAGTATTAAGGATTCCATTTAGTATTCACATAATAAAACCGTTTAGAAAACTCAGTTGTATGAGCAATCACTATAATACATAAGCTCTCATCATAATGACAATAATCTAGGGTGCTACCATATCTTGTTTGGTTTGTTGCATTGCCGATTATACCATAGTTCATAGGATCTTATCTGAAAGACTGCAGTTGGTAGGAGCATGATTCTTATCTCCCATTTCCTTATTATATGACTGATTGCCAGATTATATAGATCAATGATGGTCATATTCAACTATTGAACTGTTATGATAATTGACAACTTTTTTCTTTCTTATGTGGATCTTTATTCTGTATGTAGCTTTTAACCTTAAATTCTATGGCTCTGAGCTGCAAGATTTATTTGACATTTGATTCCATCACTCTCTGTGATTTGACCTAATTGATCTATTGCAGAACTCACATCTAGAAATTCTGGTCGGCAGCTTTCAGCTTTCTTTTTCTTTAAGAAATATGTCATTACAAGCAGGTACTTATTTCCATGATTTTTTTTCAGAATGTTTTACATGAAACTTTTTTTCTTCCACTGAATTGTGATTCATAAAAATAACAATTATTTTGGCAGCGTTATCTGCTCTTTTGTTCAGTTATTCTGGTTTCACTTATGGCTATATGCAGTAGAAAGTCCTATGTTTATGCTAAAATATTTTCTGCAATGTAACATGTTTTGCAGGTTTTCTGCCACCATCACGCAGGCGTTCTCTTTTTACTCTGGCGACGTCTATGATTGTGTTCTTTTCGAAAGCTTTTAGTGTTCCAACACTCATTCCAGTTGTGAAAGATTTGTTGATTGAAAGTACCGTAAGTGAAACAACATATCCTTGTTCATTACGTTTCTGTGGTGAAGACTTGTTTGCAATCCAGAAAATCCGCAAAGAGAACATTATTTCTAGGGCACACAGAGAGCAAATGTTGACGAGAACTGGGCTCCTATTTCTTCTCTGTTAGTAGAACATGCTTCTCCTACATTTTCCTTCTTATTTTTATGAGATATTTGTGTAGTCATGCCCCAACAACAGTATGGAGCAATTTCTTAGTCAAAGTTAATGAATAAATTATTTAGTTTTTTTATCCCTAGAAAAAAATGGTGCATAGTACAAAAGTATCATTTGTTTAGCCGAATACCTGTGCCACCGACCAACAGCAGTCGAGTTTTTGTTACCAGTTTTGGTGTACGGCCAATAATTTTTGGAACAGTACCAGATCAATTTTAACAAGTACAATATCGTCTCAAAATACAGTGGCCGACATGGAATTAATATGCTTGGTGAGATCATTGATGACAAAAGTATATAGTTCACTATTCTTTTTATGTGTCTTTTGCTTGTACCTTTTGCTTTATAGAAATCATCATATGTTGTGTTACTATGCAGTTTGTGTTGATTTTCGATAATTATGTTTACCAGGTTGATCCATTTCTTCGTTTAGTTGATGACCTCAGATTGCAAGCTCTTGACAGTGGTATCGAATCTGTCTTTAGAGACTACGGTTCGAAAGAAGATAACGATTTTGCTACGAAATCTCTCTCTAACATCAAACTGAATGATCAGTCAAAACAAATAGCAGTTTCTCTTATTCTTGATAACTTGAAGCTATCTGACGTAAGTCACAAGGATACCCTTGCATACTCGTGCTTTGACATTTTCTGTTTCTGTAGCTGTTAATTTCCCAATATGCTGTGTTTTTCTGCAGCCAGAGTTATCTACTGTAAGAAACCAGTTGTTTGAGGATTTCTCTGCAGAGGATGTGTGTCCTATCGGTTCGCATTTTATTGCATCACCTTCAAAATCTCCTGCATATAACGCAAAGTTGCACCAAAAATCCTTGGAGGTGATCAGCCATGTTTAGCAATAGAGGAAATATCAAATCCTGTAAACCATTAATTTTCGTTTTTCTTATATTGCGGTGGGACTTATTATGCAGGTTATTCCTATGGGATTTATTTTCGAGGATGATACCATTCCTGAACCAACTGACACCTTAGCAGAACGACAACCTTCGGATAACAGTCTTCTTGATGTCGATCAGCTTCTGCAATCAGTATGAATTTATCTCCTAGTTACCTCTTGTACTGTGGTTTAATGCATAACCAAAGCTGAATAGCTTTCATGAAATATGGAGGTGGTAATTAATAGCCTTTTAAGATGCAGCAATACATGCTAAAAAAGAGGTTATCACTTCTGCAGGTTTCGGAGACATCTCAGATTGTTGGAAGATTGTCCGTGTCAACAAACCAGGGTTTGCCTTTTAAGGAGGTGGCCAGCCAATGCGAAGCTCTCTTAATCGGGAAGGAGAAAAAGCTATCTGCCTTCATGAGTGCCCATCTACAAGAGGTTCGCAACTTGAGCTCACTATACATTCAAACATGTCTAGATGGTACATTCTATGGAATGAACCGTTGGACATGTCAATCACGTACATCACCATATAGTTCTATTACTTCTATACAGCGCGGCGGTTCTTCTTGCTGTTTCGTGTGGTCATCATATCAAGCTCACAAAGATTCCTGGGACTTGCAGGTTGGCACTGGGATGCCCAAGTCATCTGAGCCAGATTCTCCAATAGCTGGGATAATCCTGAACACTGACGATGACCAGTGCTACTCCAATTTCTGCAAGCTACCAGTCCTGAATCCCTATGACAAGTTCCTCCCATCTGCTGGTTGCTAAGACCGCCTGCCGCAGGAAATGAACAGCAACGCGCAAATCTAGGGTCCCACGACACCACGAGAAGCTACCAGTTTCCAGCAAATGGTGGCTCTAGCTCCATGCATCAAGCATGACGCATTTGTTACTTGCAACAGATCGAGGGGAGTCACTGGTATGCAAGATGAGATGAGTTCGTCCTGTCATAAGAATTGAATAGTGCCTTGACAGCACTAGTCGGTTGCCTACTCCTTGCTCCCGGTCGAGGTCATATGAGGGATGTAATTAATTCTGCCCAAGAAGAATCAGCTAGTCGTTTTGTGCAATATGTTAGGGTTTTATCTTATCATTCAGTTGTTAACCAGCTATCTCGCAACTGTAATTATGCAAGCTGGGCTCATCGTGCTGTGCCACATGTTGGTATTCATGTGTATATGGTCCAGTGTTTTTGTTCGAGCTGAACCCATTGATCTCTGTTTGGCTCATCAGTTTGTAAATTAGGTGAGTACATAGAACATTTCCACTGCTTGTAGTAGTGCACCTGGTGAACTGGACTTCAGTGCACTCATAGAAAATGAAAAGTAGTTCCAAAAAAAGCGAGCAGACAACATATCTTTAAATTCACTATGCTCCCTAATTTTAGAGCTCCCTCAGTCAATTGAGGTGTCCAATTTTGGATTTTTGTCCCAATTTTGACTGGGTCGTTGGCTGGGTTCTATGAACGGTGTGGCTGCTGGGTGGGCCCCTTTGTAACTCGGTGGGTGGTGTGGGCTGGGGTTGTCCATGAGGGAAGAGCTGTTGTGCAGGGAGCACTCCTGGCCTCTGGGCGTGAGGCGGGCCCCGCTGGTCATTGGAAGATAGTTACAGTTTGAGGTATGGTTACAAATTTGGTCCTCGAACTTGCTGGCGCATAACACAACTGTCTCGGAACTTGAGAAATGCTCCAATAGGTCATCACCACATTTGTAGAGTAGACATGTTTTTTTATAATTGTATTTTGTATATGTTGTCATCATATATTGAATGTGTGCATTATTTAATGTTAAGCTCTTGAAATACAAAATTGTGAGTAAAAGAGGTGGGTGGTCGGAGGCCTCAGGTGGACCATAGCTAAGCTATATATGAAACTATGGTTGTGGCACCTTCACCATTGTTGCGAAGTGCAAGGGGACTGATGTTAGCATCCCCTTGCCTATACATACTAAGGGGAAAAAAGGACATAATAAATATTCTAGTTGAACAAGACAATTTCTAGTGATGGACAAATTGATGGGAAGTGGAGTGAGCAACAATGGAGTGGATTCGTAACATGGTGACGGGCCACGGATGAGCCTGGGCACAAATCAAGAAGTGGAGTGGAGTAACAATCCTGGAGGAGGAAATAGTTCGCTTTCCCGGTAGAGGAGTTTGGCCCTTCCCTTTGTACTTCTTCCCTTAATTAAGATCCCTTCCCTATAAGAAGAGTTGGTCTAGAGTGTGATTTGAGACAACTATTGGATGAGCCTCGTGGATTTCCTGTTTGATCCAAGGGAAGAAAGAGAGGTGGAAAGTGTTGCTAGAGCAGAGTGGTGACGTTTGAGCCATAAGTGAGGGTGGGTGGGGTCGATGGAGAAGATGGGGGGTGGAGGCAAATGACACGGAGGCTAGTCTCCGAGGGCAGCCATCAGGGAGGAGCAGGGGAGGTGGCGGTTCGCTTGAAGGGAAGGCTGATTGCGCTTAGGACGGAAATAATCAAGGTAACCTTAGCGGGCGTCGTGGGTCATACGAGAACTCGTGGATCATGCTCGATTTTTTTCCAAGACAGATGTAGTAAGCACTAGGTGCAAATCCCATCTTGTGGGTTCCCATCTAGACATGGTTAGGGAGGGTTTGTTTGTTGAAATGGACGTAGCTTAGGAGACCCCATACACCTCAGAAGGGAATTGCTAGACATGCCTTTAGGGGATGTCGAGTTTCTAACTAAGCTCAAATGCTCCTGGTGTGAACAGTAAAAAAGGAAATAGAAAAACATTTCAAGAAATTATGAAAAAATTTGGCATACTTTAAGAAATGTTTATTGTGCACGCAAGATTTCATCATGGAATGACATTGGTGGAAGGTGTGGTAAAAAAAGAAGATTGATGCTCTTAAAATGTTACTTTCAAACGCATTTTGGAGCTCTGATTTTGTTTTTGTTGTCATGACTTCCAGCAATGTGATTTCAGAATTGATTGAATTTTTTTGATTTTACTGTTCACACCAGGAGCATTTGAGCTTGGGTGTAGAAAGGTACTTTCAGACCAAAACCTTTTTTTTTTAAGAAAATCCCTCGATATAACTTATAAGAGATCTGCTAGAGAGTGACATTACCGTACACAAAAATGATCAAACAGGAAATATCTAAGTGTGTGTG
The DNA here is from genome assembly GCF_018294505.1 of Triticum aestivum. Taxonomy (NCBI): domain Eukaryota; kingdom Viridiplantae; phylum Streptophyta; class Magnoliopsida; order Poales; family Poaceae; genus Triticum; species Triticum aestivum. The sequence goes on from NC_057811.1 coordinate 449,836,861, forward strand.
CTGGCTACTAAAACAAGTTTACTGGCGGATGAGGGGATTAGAGCGAGAGATGGATGCATGAAAATGACGCCTTGGTCTTCTTTGATGTCTGAAATGTGAACACCGCCGGCTCCTCCGAAATCTGCTATTTTCAGTGTGCTCACAAAAACAGTTCAGTACTCCATTGGCACGTTATTGTGACACGTATTTTCATTTTGTCCTCACGTACGGTGGCAAGGCATCTCGAACTGCACTGGAATATCCCTACGAAAAGGTTCCTCTGATGTGCCACAAGCTCATGATTAGGTCCCCGTCAATAATCAGGCCTTCGTTGGTTCAAACGTGTATCGTTTGTTTATTAGTTAGATTATACTGATAGTTCGTTCCGTCCCGAATTAAAGTTCTTCATCAAGTCAATAGTTTATTCAGTGGTGCTGTATTTTTATGACTTTGTGTGTTGATCAAGCATACTTGACGCCATATTTCCGGCCGCAAATAGGGTACATCAAGCAGCCGCTGGCCATTTGATTATTGAGACTTTGCGACGAACTAAGCATACTAACTAAGTTCTTTCTTTTTTCATTTTTTGAAATTAACTAAGCATAACTAAGTTGGTTAGGCTATTTACGGTGGAACCTGTCCATCTGAATTTAAGTCATAAATCACGGGTGGTTGCTTTCATTATTTATTTATTTATCATAGACTTATTATTCTTTTATAGTGTTGTATTTGTCACCTAAGAGCTGCATGCGGCGATTTGGCTAATCTTAAGATCTACTAGCCTGCCCTTTACTCATAGGGATAGAATACGCGTACATACGTCATAAAAATGAGGTGTGCTTGCGTGCATGCGAGCACATGTGCCTGTGTTTTCAAATAAAACTCTATGAATGCCAGCCCAAGGGAAAAAAGGTTTTGTTGCAGGAAAAGAAGACGGAATCGCCATTAATCATGTACCTTAACGTAGGACGTAGGTACTCCCTTCATTCCGTAATGTAGTGCCCAACGCTTTCGAGATTTAACTTTGACCCATAAATTTAACCAACATGGACGATAACAGGTACATTTGAATTCATAACCGAAAGAAGTTTCCAAAGATATAATTTTTCTGTAAAATGATTTATGTATTATTGACCTAATTTATGATTAAAGTTGAATCTCGAAAAGCGTGGACGTACTACATTGTGAAATGGAGGGAGCACTGTACTGGCAGTTTGGCTGGCATTGACCAGGTGAGCGAGGGAGTGAACGAGCCGCAGAGTCGGCACGCCACGTACATGCATGGACCACACCAGAGGTAGGCTTGCCGTTGGCTCTCCTCTTTCTTGTTTCCCACCGTGACAAGCACCCGATCAACAGCAACAGCAACAGCACACCGCTGCCGGCAGTATGAACGCCCCTAATTTACACAGCGCAGCAGCAGTTCCTCTGCTCCTCAGGTCCCTATCCGCATCGACCAAACCACACACGGGCCAAGCAACAAAGTTCGGGGCCGGTCGCTGTCGAGCCCACCGTGCCGCGCGTCCACAGCCGTGCATGCGCACACGCTTCCATCCCTGGCGCGCGCCAAAAGGAGCAAGCAATTAACCCCGCGCTCCCAATGGAATATGCCCGTGTCGTTGGCCCGCCGTCGACGCGGGCGGCATCCACACCTGCCTAAAGCGGCCTATAAATCCATCCTTCCATTCCCCAAGAACCATCAAACCATCAGACCGAGATAGATAGCTCTGCAGCGAGTGCCGAAGAGATCGATCCAAGCAAGCCATGATGAGATCCTGCCTCCCCCTCGCCCTCCTGGTCGCCCTGAGCGCCGCCGGGTGCGCCGCGGCGCAGGCGGCGGACTACGACTTCTTCTACCTCGTGCTGCAGGTGAGTCAGTGCGCCTGGCCGGCGAGTCCAGTTCGTCGTCGATTGGTTTGTATGTGTTGGTTGCTGATCAGTTCGTGCTCCTATGTGTGCGTGTGCAGTGGCCGGGGTCGTACTGCGACACGAAGCAGAGCTGCTGCTACCCGCGGTCGGGGAAGCCGGCGGCGGACTTCGGGATCCACGGCCTCTGGCCCAACCGCGACGACGGCTCCTACCCGCAGAACTGCAACCCCGCCAACGCCTTCGATCCCTCCAAGGTCAGCCGCTCACACCTTGTTGCCAGCACCAGTAGTAATTTATCTTAATTCTCTCTGATCGCAAAGAACAAAATCCAATGAGACGTCTGGAAGGCGTTGCCAGCACTTGAGAGGGACAGGGAAGAAACCCGAACCCCTGCTTTGGTAGCTTGATACTTGATAGTACCGCACTGCACGGCACGATCCCGTCTCATTTGATTGCACATTTCATACGCAACACCAAACTTATTTCCGGTGCCATTTCTCGAAATAAATTCGTGCCGGATCTTTCTAATAAGTGCATGCAGGATTTGTTTTCGTCCGAAATCAATGCCTTTTGGTTCTCAAAAAAAAAAATTCAACGCCTTTTATTTTTTTTGCGGGGAAAATCAATGCCTTTTATTACATTGATGATTGAAAGCAATCCAAAATCGACTGTGCATGCTGACTGAATAAATTTATTTCTGGTGCCATTTGTCCAAATAAATCTAAATCTTTCCAAAATCAATGCCTTTATTATTGTAAAACTTTCTTTGTCCCAAAAAGCTTGTCCTAAATTATTGTAATACGAATGTATTTAGACACGTTTAATATATTGACAGCAATCCAAAAACAGAGTGTCCAAGAAATGAAATGCGGAGCAGCGAGTGATCGGCGAGAAATAACTCTCTGATTTCACGTGCAGGTGAGCGACCTGCTGAGCAGCCTGCGCAGGGAGTGGCCGACGCTGGCGTGCCCGACGAGCGACGGGCTCCAGTTCTGGGCGCACGAGTGGGAGAAGCACGGCACCTGCGCGCAGAACCTCTTCAACGAGCACGGCTACTTCCAGACGGCGCTCCACCTCCGCGACCAGCTCCGCGTCCTCGACGCCCTCACCTCCGCCGGCGTCTCCCCGGACGGCGGCTACTACACGCTGAGCGCCATCAAGGGCGCCATCCAGCAGGGGACCGGGTTCGAGCCCTTCGTGGAGTGCAACCGCGACGAGTCCGGCAACAGCCAGCTCTACCAGCTCTACTTCTGCGTCGACGCCAACGCCTCCGGCTTCGTCGAGTGCCCCGTCCAGCCCGGCGGCAGGCCCTGCGGCAACAGGGTCGAGTTCCCGACCTTCTGATGCGCCCATTTCCTTTTTCCCTAATTCATTCACTCCCTGCGTTATTATTTGCATAGTTCAAGGGCTCGTGATGTTAATGAAGACAATGTATATCTTGAAATTGTGTAAAAATGTGGAGGGAGCCGGTTGCTATTTCATATTCAGATAAACAAGGAGCAATACTTTCATTTTTCGTCATAAAATTCGGTTTAGGATGCACCTGCAGTCTCTGATTGCTTGCTTGAGAGTGTACTTACAGGACTTGGCGACATATGATCCTGGCAATCAACCGTCGATATTATTTTCCATATATACGCCACAGTGATTTTCAAGTAGGATTCACTGATTCACTCTAGTCTTCACATGAAGATCAACAAAGATCGGTTAATTGCGCTTCGCTCTCAATGTGCTTGGCTCAGACGATAACATATGCAATGCTGGTTATATAGGTAACTAATAACAACTACACATGGTACAATACCAGTACTAAACAGATCTAGCCTTGATTGATCGGTTTCGTTGATTGTGAAAGGCAGAGCTAACTGCACCTTAGGTGATGTAGATGTTTCTATGCTTTGTAGGAACGAGCTCGTCGTCTTGAACAATGAAATCCCTTTTAACCCCACCCAATTTTTTTTTTGTTCACTGTAAGGAGAAAAAACCCCACTGATGAACTAAAAATAAAAGCCCATGAAAGAAATAGAAAAACCCACAAATAAGCATGAAGGCCCAGGTCGGTAAAAGAAAAGGCCCAGATAGAACACAATCCCACCTTATGCGCTTGTACATGCACACGACGTACAGAAAAAGCGGCGCCCAGATTCCAACCACTGCAGAGTGTGGACTTAGATTTAGTAAGTCCAGGAAACTATGCATGATCTCTTTGTCCGTCGAATCAAAAATTTAGGATGCGTTTGGTTTTCATGCCTCGACGGGCCATAGCCTAGATAGCCCAGCTAGCGCAGGTCAGCTTTGCTGACTTTGCCTGGCTGCACGTTTGGCTCAGAGCAGTTTTTTTTTTTGCGTGATGTGTCTTGCCGTTGAGAGCTAGCCAAATCGGCTCTCCCAAGCCGGCAAGGATTTCCTTGCCCCGCGAGGCTAACTTGCCGTCAAAGGCGATACTTTATGAGATATACCAAACAAGTTCTCTAGCCTGGCAAGGCTATAACTGATTTTGCCTGGGATCCAAACGCAGTTGCAATGAGTAACTGAGTATACATTCGAGAGACCAGTTATCTTTTTTTTTTCCGAAAGAAATCGATAGAATGTCATTGCGCTATCTAATGTTCAAACGGTTAGTTTTCATGCCATTGCAATCATGCATGCACAGGCTGCTAGCTTTTGCAATCATTAGTAAAACCAATTGGCTACAAAAACCATCTACGCCATTGCCAAGTAAGCACAAACATGTGTGACGGATTAGTTGGAATATATATCTTTTTTAAAAGGGTAAACAGTAGCAATGTTTTTTGTTACATTGAGTAAACTGAAGGAATTTCTGTTGAATTGGATAAAATCTACCACAACCCTAAAACTTGGATATAAAAAATGGAAATAACACTTACTTTAACTCAAACATAGAGCAAAGCATGAGTTCCTCTAGACGTGCTCGCTATAAGAATGAGAGACATAGCATGATAAATAATATGCAGCATCATCTTTCTTAAACTTGGCCTCGGCGCCTCCACCCAAAAGAACATCAACGGCATAATCAGTAGCATCATAATTGCACTTGGTCTTTGACCAACACAGGTATTTGGAGTCGGCACTGATGGAGGGGGACACTCCGGGAGCCACCTGGAGTATCTTCTTGCCGAGAAACAAGACTTTTCCATCGAGGCCATGTTGGGGCACCGTGTTCTTTGCGTTCCAGTTCACCCGATACATGCTGACATTGCAATCTCCGACGATTTGGGGCGAACAACTATGAGTACGATGACACATGATCAACTCTCCATTGTTTTCCATCAGGAAAATCTGGCTATCCCCCATGAACAATTGGTATTCGAATTCCTCGAGGGACTGGAACCCCGTGTGTAGTCCATGGTCGGCGGCCACCACAAGCCGCGGTGGTTGGTTCGCTGCCGCGGTTTGAGTTTGTACCGACGAGATGTTCTTTGACGTGGCGCAGTAGATGTGGCCTGCGAACGGCAAGACTGATATGATCCTGTCATGGGAATGAACGTGCGTCCAGCGTTCATCGCCGGGCTTGGCTACAGCTACGTAGAAAGAGCGAAAATGAAGCACAACCGTGTCATCGTTGGCAAGGCCCACACCGCTCACCTCAAGATTACTTAGGGTCTGTCCAAAGAGCAGCGTGGCCGCACTTGGAAGCCCAGCGACCTGTCCGGTCAGCGGGTTAAGGAGCTTGCCGGTGCAGGTGCTGAGTTGAAGAATGAGACCCTCAAACGTGGTCGTGAGAACATACTTGCTGAGGAGATCTACATACGGGAGCCCCTGGTAGATGGACTTGCCGGTGAAGACATTGAGGAAGCGTCGCCGGCCGCGGATGTCGAATTCTTTTGGGAGCATGATCCACCGCCGGGGGTGGAACCGTCGGTCCAGGACGCCCTGCGCGCGCAGGTGGGCGGAGCTCGCGCGCCACGACCTGCACACAGCGCGGAGGCGGACGAGGTCGACGACGTCGTTGCGCAGGAGGTGCTCGGCGACCAGCCCCACCGGTCCGGCGTCCAGGTTCGCCCAGTCCCTTCGGCTGCGTGGACGACGCTCATGAGCACCTGAGGACGCCATGCTTCGATCGTCTTGGTGTCGCCGCGAGGTTGGGAAATCGTCGGACCATAGATCGATGAAAAGGTTGGATAGGGAGGGAGACTCGAGAAACCCTTATTTATAGCGGATCTAATCTAGTGCCACGGTAAAATTTTGCTTTGCTTTTCTTTTTTGAGGGGTATATATACGTATATGTTACATCTTGAGCCACGACCCCTGGTACAGTTGCGTTTTTGTTTCTTTGAGGATATCTTGCATCTATCTACAATTTTAAAAGGAGACTCAGAAATCTGCATGCGATAAGAGTCCCTTTGTTTTTAGTTTTTGTTTTTTTAGTTGAACTCAGGAATCTGCATACGGAAGTTGGGAAGTAATGGTAGAGACGACCAGCATGTTGCCATGAAAATGATCACCATAGAACGGCTTGCTGCGGTGGAGGAGGGATGAACCCTCCGCCGGCATGCTGCGGTGGTTGGGGGGGGGGGGGGGGGGGGGCTACAAGAATCGGCGCGGGCGCATGGTGTAGGCATGGACGACGCCCATCCATGGGTTGTGGCCACCCAACGCGGTTGATGGGAGGCGACCGGTGGCGGGGGAGAGCCACCGCGAGTGGTGCCGGCGGCGAGAGCAGTGTGCATGGCCCGGGTCTTCACTTGCTTTATCCGGCGGTCCTCGAACCGGAGATAGGCTATGAACTTGGCGAAGGAGGGCTAGGGAATCGGGGTGAGATTCGCCGCGGCATTGCCAAAGTCCTCATTGAGACCGGCGGTGAGCGTGTTGAGAAGAAGATCATCATCAATCTTCGCACCAATGTCGCGGAGCTCGTCAGCGAGAGTCATGAAGCGGCGACAATATTCATCCACGGAGGAATCATTTTGATGACACCAGAAAACTCTTGCTGCAAAAAAGACGCGCCGTTGGAGACGATTGTCGGTGAAGAGTCCATTGAGCTTGGTTCAGACGGCGTGGACATCATCACCATCGCTCACGACCATGTGAAACAGGTCCGGTGAGATGGTGAGATAAAACCACTGGATGAGCGCAGCGTTGATGGCGGACCACTCGTGATCAGCGGGCACGAGACTCGAATCAACGGAACCATCCACATGATCGAGGAGGTTGTAATCGCGGAACACAAGGGAGAAGTAAGTCTTCCATGTGTAGTAGGTGGACGTGGCTTGATCAAGATGAACCGGGACTCGACCGGTGAACGGGTTGCTGGCTCCGGATAGGGAGGAGTGAGAGGACATGCATGGTGGCCCCAGGCAGGGTTTGGATGGGCAAAGGGAGAACGCGGTGGCTAGGGAGGGTGGCAGCAGCGTGGGAAGAAGGGAACGCGACGTCGATAGAGGAAAGCGGTGGCGGCGTAGAGAGAAGGTCGCGGCGGCGGCAGTGAAATGCGGCAACGGTGGGGTGGGATGAGCGCGGCGGCGGCGGCAGGGAGTGCGGCGGCGGCGCGGGGGCGGAAGCTAGGGTTGGAACTTGAAAACTGATCTCATGTAGAATATTGGAACTACACAATGTATTGATTATGTGTAATGTGCACGGTATATATGATGTACTACCTCTATCTTAATCTATACAAGAAAATTAGATATGTGGGCCTGATGTACAAGAAACAATATACGTGACAATCACTCCCCAGTCCCATTTCTCCCTAGCATGCACCCAAATTCTCATACCATAAATTCTGAACCGGAAGCTGATAGCTCAAGAAGAGTTTCCAGCATGTGGCCTGAACGATCTTCGATTCCTCCGTGGCATATGATCAAAACATTTAGGAAACGTATCATGTGAGAATCCATTTTATGTGCAATTCTTAAAGCATCTTCAGCCGCGCCCCTAGAAAGGCCTCCTCAGGCGATTTTTTCGCGCCGGCACCGAAAAACGGCCCAGTCGCGCCCCAGGAGCCCGATTTTCGCCGGCCTGGGCCGAAATCAGTGCCGGCGGACCCAGGCCGAACCCGGCGCGCTGGGGGCGCCGAGGCGAGCGGTTTTGGCGTGAAAGAGCCGCGGGCCAGCCGCGTCAGCGACACCGCGCCTCCTCTTCCCCCAACGCCTCGGTTTCCCGCGGGGAATCAATGGCAAGGCTGCCGCCGGTCAGCCTTGTCATTGATTCCTCACGGGCGGCGCGTCACGGGGCGGCGCGCCGACGCCTCCCCTCCATCGCACGTGTACACACGGGCGCGGCGCGGCTATATAAGCCGGTGGCCTCCCTCGCCTCTGGACACACCAGCCCTACCTCTCCCGAGCGCCGCCGCCGAGCCCTCCCTCTCCCTTTCCCTCTCCCGATGGTCGAACGTTTCCCCGGAGACGAGGCGGCGGCCAACGGCTTCGGCCGCCGCTCGCTCCGCGAACATGAGTTGTGGCTCCTGTTCGAGGCCAACATCCCGGCGCCGCCGGACATGCACGCCGGGCCGACGGGGTGGAAGCTCAGCAACGGGGGAGTGCCCATTCCCCCGTTGCCCGACGCCATGGCGCGCCCCTCCTACTTCGCCGCCGAGGTAGAGGTCGTGCGCGCTCCCTCACCGACGACCAGCTCGCCCTCCCCCAGTACGCCGCCGACAACCACGCGGCGTGGGCGACGTACTTCGAGCGCCGCCAGCAGCAGAGGCTGGTGTCCACCAACGGGGTGCCGGTGGTGGGCGGCATGAAGAACAGCGAGGGGTGCCACCTGTGGTGGGGCGTCCCCGGCCGCACGCTCGAGGGCGTGCTGACACACCTCGAGGGCGGCAACAACCCGCCGTTGGCATACCCCCCGGCAAGGGCGGCCGCCCCGGCGCACCGCCGACGCGACGGGCAATGGATGCCAAGGAAGTTCGGCTCCTCCTCTTCTTCCTCCGCGCTCTTGCTCCCACTCCTCCGGCTCTCCGGCGCTACTCGGCATCAAGGCCGAGCCCGCGGCGGAGACGCCGCTCGGCCGGCGCACTCGCAGCGCCGGCATCGTCATCAACGAGGGCGGCCGGCGCGCCTCCTCGTCGGCTCCTCCTCCGCGCTTCGTCAAGCCAAAGACGGAGCCGGGGCTCGCGTCGGTGAAGACGGAGCCGGGTCTCCCCGCCGTGAAGACGGAGCACGGCGACGTGGAGCTCGACGACGACGTGGCCTTGGAATGGGCACGCCAGGACTCCCTGAAGATGGCGAGGGAGCGCCAGTGCGCCGCCCTGCGGCGCTTCGCGCAGCGCCGCCGGAGCTGCGACGAAGGAGGAGTCATCGTCATCGACGACAGCGACGACGACGACGCGCCGCCGCCGCCACCAGTCCGCCATGGCGACGCCGGGCAGGGGTCCAGCACGGACGCCCGCGTCAAGGAGGAGAAGGCCGACGATGATGACGGCGGTGAGGATGGCGGCGACGACGGCGACTACTCGGCGTTCAGCCAGTTTCTTTTTTAGTTTAGTTATATATTTGCTATGTAATGAAAATCCGCGAACATGTCTAATATATGCCCAAGTTTGCCGAAATTTAGTCGTGTTTCGCCGAACTTCGCCAAAATTTGCTATATTTTTTTTGAACGCGCCTGGGGGCGGCCCTGGGGCCGGCGGCTGGGGATCAACTCGCCCCCAGGCCGATTTTTTGCGCCGGCTCACCCCCAGGCAGCGATTTTAGGCGCCCCCTGAGGGGCCAACGGCTGGAGATACTCTTACAATTTGCAGCCTGAACCATCAGTGCGTGGGTGAGAACACGACCTACATAAACGAGGCAGAGCAGAAACAGAGTTTTTGGAGGGTGCTGACGTATGGCCCCCTGACGTTGGGCCGCTGACGGGTGGGTCCAGGCCCACCCGTCAGTGTGTGGGGCGTACGCCATGTTGTTGCCGCGGCCTCTGTCTTCCTCTCTCTCGCTGCACCTCCCGCTCGTTCTCTCTCTGACACAACAAAGAGGAACGTGAAGGAAGAAGAAGGACCCAGGACACAGGTGTTTCCCGGAGCACGTACTCCGCCCGCCGCACGAACGGCGTGTATTTCTCTTGAGCACGAACTCAATCCACAGCTGAACCAGTACACAGGAGGGAGACTTATACGCGTGCGCGCACGCACGACGCCGCGCTCCACTCTCCCACGCCCACGATCCGCAAGCCCGGCGCGCCCACGACGCGCACAAACGCGTCCTACGCAGCCGGCTGCACCCGATCGCCACGCAACCTCCCGCTACTCTCGCCAACAGACTCACGCACGCACGCACACTTGCCATGGACTGGGCGCGGCCACGGACTCGCGTCCAGCACGCTCACCGCACATGCACGCACCCGTACACTAGCTGGACTAAGCCTAGACACAAGTCAGACTAACCCTAGACACCAGTCGGACTATGCCCAGACCATGGCCAAGCCATACACTAGTCGGACACAACCCAGACTATGGTCAGACAAGTGCCCCACCATGGCTTATTCCTACATTCACCCCCTAAGCCATGGCTCAGAGGAGTCCGCCGTCTTCAACTCCGACGACGTCCGCCAGCAGCGCGCGCTCCGCCGCCGGCTCCCTCCGCAGCTTGGGGCAGTCCCTCTTGAAGTGTCCGCGCTCGCCGCACTCCACCGCTACGCCCCGTCGAGCGCCGCTCGCTGCCTCTGCAGCATCCCGCAGCTCCGTGACGCGCCCCTGCGCCTCCGCGGACGTCGCGCCGAGCCATCGCCACGCGCTGCAGCCGCGGCCTCCATGTCCGCCGTGCTCGCTGCGCTGTCCCCGCGCTCCCGGCATGCGCTCCCGCCGCGCACGTACGCGATCTGCGCAACCAGGTCCATCGCCTCAACGCAGTCCACTCCCGCGGTCCCGACGCGCCCGACGCGTCCAGTGCGCACCCATAACACGCACCGGTCGCGCCCGGCTCACCGCTGCGGCTTATTCGCCACGCTCCGCACGCCTCCAGCTCGCGCCATGATCGCGCTCCGACGCGATCAACGCGGCCGATCCGACGTGTCCAGGAGCTCGGTCTTCTCTCCGCCGCGCCACTGCAGCCTCTGCGCAACCACGCAGGTCCGCCGCGGCCGCCGCGCTCCCCGCACGCACGGCATCACCGTGCTCCGCCGCTGTACGGGGCGAGCGCCATCGCCGGCGAGCTCCTTCGAACCCGATGCTCTGATACCAATTGTTGTTGTCGCGGCCTCTGTCTTCCTCTCTCTAGCTGCACCTCCCGCTCGTTCTCTCTCTGACACAACAAAGAGGAACGTGAAGGAAGAAGAAGGACCCAGGACACAGGTGTTTCCCGGAGCACGTACTCCGCCCGCCGCACGAACGGCGTGTATTTCTCTTGAGCACGAACTCAATCCACAGCTGAACCAGTACACAGGAGGGAGACTTATACGCGTGCGCGCACGCACGACGCCGCACTCCACTCTCCCACACCCACGATCCGCAAGCCCGGCGCGCCCACGACACGCACAAACGCGTCCTACGCAGCCGGCTGCACCCGATCGCCACGCAACCTCCCGCTACTCTCACCAACAGACTCACGCACGCACGCACACTTGCCATGGCCTGGGCGTGGCCACGGACTCGCGTCCAGCACGCTCACCGCACACGCACGCACCCGTACACTAGCTGGACTAAGTCTAGACACAAGTCAGACTAACCCTAGACACCAGTCGGACTATGCCCAGACCATGGCCAAGCCATACACTAGTCAGACACAACCCAGACTATGGTCAGACAAGTGCCCCGCCATGGCTTATTCCTACACGCCAAAGGAGTTGCGTCCACTGCTGTACCGGATGAAACCGTCTGGATTTTGGTAGTAGCAGCCAAAAAAGGTGGAACAGATTACTAGGCTTTGGGAGAGGTGAAAGAAAAGACCAGGTTAAGATTAGCTCGATCCACCTGATGATTCAGGTGGATATGTGACGACCAAAGTGGATCACAAGCATTGAACATCACTACAGGGTCTTTTTTCTATATATACAGAGGAAAATAGCTCCAGCGTCTGCTCCATCCAAACAGTTTACATCATAACACCGACGGAAGACAGCAGTCACACTGCTCCAGCACACGCCCAACTGAACTATTATGAGGGCATCTTCCACACCGTCCATCAAAACAAACATCCTAAACGCCCACGGACATGTCTGAACGTGTCCGTGGACGGTGCTAATGGAGCCGGCCATCCAATCTTATACATCACATGGCCACCTCTGTTTTTTAATCCAATATTTAAAACACTTAAAATAAGAAAAGATAAATATCATACTTCGTTCACCCACGAAAATAAATAAACCATACTTCGTTCATAACCATGTTGTGCAAATATTTCAAAGCAACTATAATTTAAATATAAAGATTACAGCTCAAAGCTCCTTTGATTTGAAGGAATCCTATAGGATAGAATTCTTATAGGAAATTTTCCTTTAGAGCCCAGGAGAAACAGAGCCCGAATCCCGCATCCCTCATCCTAGGTGGCACGGGGAACTCCACGCCGCCGCCGTCGGTTCCACCCCACCTCGCCTCCGCTGGCGTCTCCCTCGACGACGGCCACTACACGCTAAGCACCATCAAGGGCGCGATCCAGCAGGGGATGGGGTTCGAGCCGTTCGTGGAGTGCAACCGCGACGAGTCCGGCAACAACCAACTCTACCGGCTCTACTTCTGCGTCGACGCCCGCGCCTCCGGCTTCGTCGACTGCCCCGTCCAGCCCGCGGCAGGCCCTGCAGCAACAGGATCGAGTTCCCGTCTTTCCGATCGCCTCCATCTCCTAATTGATTCACAAGGAGACACTCATCTCATGTTCTGCTCTGTCTCCCGAGTCCTCATGCATGTAAACATTATTCATGTGACCTTAATTTCTTGCCCTTTGACAAAATAAATTGCGGATGCATGCTTGTGCTGATTCCATTCCTTGCCTAATCCGCAAAGTTTAAGAGCTCATGATGTTGATGAAAACAATGTATACATCATGAAATGGTGTAAACATGTGGATCCGATTGCTCCTTCATATTCAGATAACAAGGAGCAATCTTTCTTGGTCATAAATTCTCTTTAGGATGCCCATGCAGCTTCTGATTGCTATCCATGCTTAGGTTGGTACACTACCGACAAAATGCGACGGCACTGCCGACGGGGCAAACACATGGCCATCCACCTATTGAGCCGTTGCCAAGGGAGCGTGCTGCCCAGTTCTGGCCCCTCCAGATCTGGGAAGGGGGCTCGTCTGCTCGTATCAAGGGCAACTGCCGCATGACCAACTGATAGAAAAGTGGACATAGCCTCCCTAGCCATGGCCATCATGCCACAGGACGCCTGTCCTCCAAGATGCGGAGGCGACACCATCGGCAGCACACCGGAACAGCCTAGAGCCACCACGAGGAGAAGGAACACGACTGGAGAAGGCCAAAAGGGACACGACCATGATACCGTTGAAACTAGGAAAACCTAGCTAAGTTATACCTCTGCTTTGCGTATTTCACTTGAGCTTAATGATGATGATTATATTTGTCTTAAGTTGGAATCCTTTTCTTGAACACAATCACCTGGTGAAGATACTCAAATTGCTCGCTGTATTGTAACAAGGGAAGCCTTCATGCATCTAAGCACATCTTCACATGTACATAATCACAATATGGACCGCAAGATTCAAAACATGTAAGCTCCGGCTTCTCATCATGCACTTGGACTCCTCAAACTCGATGACCATCACCATCTTATGTCATCCTCGCATAGGTTACTCAAAATCTTTCTTTTGATGCAAGCCCATAAGAAATACCTAACCCATAAACACATAGCATGGGTTAGTGCACAAAACGCAATTCACAAGTACTTACCATACCACTAGATCACTTGATCCCATGCGGTACATTGTATGAGTTTGTGTGTTGGCCATCTAGATACAATATTCAAGTTTCCTCTTGTTCAATCAACATCTTCATGCTCCATGTTGGTTTATAGAAAGCCATAATGAACTCTTCATTTAACTTCATTGCTTCAAGACTAGATCACCAAAGAATCTTTCATGACCATATCAATTTTCACCATAAACATCATATTGGTCATCACTTGCTCCTCTAAATGCCCATCACAAACTCTTGAGAGGCACAATGAATTCTTCACTCTAGTTTCTTGCTTCAAGACATGCTCAACCAAAACTCAACACATGAGCTCATCATGATCTTCTCTTGATACCATAGCTTGAATTCTTCTCTCTAATTATAATCTCAAGACCTTGATCCTTATAAGCCTAAATGTGTCAACCTTTGAGATCCTCCAATGAACTCCACCATGAGCACTTCTTCGAGAGGCTTTTGATGGAACTTTTCCCCAAATAAATCCAACATGCTTCATGTGTAACTATGTAACTTTTCTTCATATAAGATACAATGACCTTGATGCTCCATAGGAATTGTCATTCAATACGAAAGATTAGAGAAAATCTTCATCTTTATGGCAATCATCCTTAATGCACTACCTATGTAATATTCCTTATATCTCAGTGAAACCATTAGCCATAGAGATTGTCATTAATTACCCAAACCACACTTATGGGCCACATGCCCTTTCAATACCAGTTACAATTGATAATGTTTTACCAAGTACAAAACAAGCATTTTTAGACAAACTCATATAAACCAAGAAATAATCTAGATGCATTTGATGTGATCGAGTTGAATGATGCTAATTCAAGACCATGTGTAACGTATGCATGGGGTGCCAATTGGTTTTTGAACCCAATACAATGCAAGTATATTTGGCGACACAAGAACCGATAAACAAGCTAGGCAATAGTTCAAAGACAAACAACTCATAGATATTTTTTTTATTCTAGAATTTTGCATTTTATATGAAGATCATTATGCCTTTTATTTACTTACACACAAAATAGACAACACATGCATTCTAGAAACGCCAGTCAACTTTATAGCTCTCAATCATGATATTTAAGTAAATTGAAATAGACGCAAACAACAACATATATTGTAATTCATCCTAGTGGCACAAATTAATTTGTCAATAAATGTTATTTGGTTATTTCCCATCTTTCCTAATCTACAACTATTTTGGTTAGACCGCAAATAAGAGGGACGGTATCGCGAAGAGGAAACAACGTCAATCTCCTTGTAATAAATGCTTCACATTGTCAAATTTTTATTCTTTTCACGACATGTGTTAAAACCAAAAAAATAAAATAATGTATCTTAATATTTAGCCATGTCATTGTGTAGTTGCTAAGTATAATAAAAACTATATGGTTAAGATCACATGTGAAAATAATAATCGTAATTATAAATAAGTAAAAAAATAGTCTAAACAAATGATAGATGTATGTGACTCGCACAGGTGTGGCCACAGAAAAATAGATGTCGTCCTAATGAGGCTGCGGTAAAGTGATCCGACAATAACAATGATGTAAGTATAACTAAGTATTATGGAGCTCTCCTCACCGACGACTAGATAGATTTAAGTTCACATTCATGTCACTTTTTACATGGAACCCATGTTTATAGTCACTGTGTACTTAGGTTTACGATTTATGTACCCTTTATACGCTGAATTCTGTGGAGATAATTCTTCTTTTTTCCCAAAAAGAGAATGGAATGATGTAAGCTTTGCGAGGAGACTGCGAGGGTTGCGTTGCCAAGAGAGAGTTGTTACTCGTACTCACTTCAGAGAGCTACATGATAGTCTACAAGCAGCTAGACGCAAGCCTACTTCTCTATTCATGCCAGCGAATAAAGTCAGGGACGAGAAGCCTAAGGAGTACAACAGCGTTTGCGACATTCCCGAATATCTTACATGTCCGCTATCTCATAAGCTTATGGTAGATCCGGTGACAATTGCTACAGGGAAGGTAAGCATCGTGGTTGCACTTTTGTTTGAATGCAGTTTCTTTTAAGCAGTGAAACTAGTGACGCGATACAAATTATTCAGTCTTTAGACTTTCGAGCAACGCTTCCTGAAGCACTAGTTCGAGAAGAACAGAAACATTTGTCCTTTGACAAAGGAGATGGTGTCAAGTACAATCATCCGGAACGAGCACATCCGAGTGACGGGTGGTCGTCCGAGTGTCGTCGAGGTGTCCGAGTGAACTTCCTAATAAACGCATCCGAATGTTGGTATGGTCCAGGGACCTACCAATGATGGTGTGGGCCCCCAGGTGGCCCCCATATGATGGGTCCTTAACCCTACCTATAGTAGATGACCTCATCAGCGGTCACCGACTGGACGCAGCAAGAGGAGCAAACCAGGCACATAGCCCGGCCGAGCTCGAAAAGGCTCATGAAGCTCTCGTTGATGCGCTGATCTTTAAGGAGGATGATGCTACATCTGAGATCATTCTAGCGAGTACCACTGGGGATCTAAGCTTTGCTATGCCGAGTCACAATAAATTGTCATTATAATTCTTTCTCTCAAGTTTGTTCAGCTAATATCTACTTATTTGCGTAAAAATGTGAATCAATGAATACCAATATTTACTTGGACGAGAGTTTTTCCTGTCATAGATAAAGGAAAGGCTGTATGCGTTTATGAAAATTAATGACTTGTCTGGATAAATTCATTCTTTGTGTGACTTTGATTACTTCATTTTCCTGTCTATTTCACATGATTTTAGGTAACACCCAAAATGCTGGGATCTCGCAAACCATTGGCGTGATTTCATGTGATCTGATTCTGCGCAACCAAGATGAATTATTAGAAGACCATATGTTATGATGATTTGGCTCCCCTTCGCTTGATACAGTGGTTGGCTTTATGGCCATCCCTATCTTTTTCTCAAGAAACAATAGGCCCTCCTGCCGGTTTCACAGGACATGCATCTAGGGTTAAGTGTTTCCTCATGACCATCTGATCAGCTTGCATAGTCTTATGTAAGTGAATGTATTCATATTCCCAAGGTTAAGCTTGCCTTCATGAGTGATGTTGCATCGACTGTAATAGGGATGCAAGTAAACCCACCATTAAAGCCGCTTCATGTACAAACTAGAGAGGGATCCCGGTTTTGGAGGTCCATCATGATCCGCCTGGTGCGGTCCTTCTCCATTGTCAATGGTGAGGGGAAGTGTTGGGGAATGTAGTAATTTCAAAAAAATTCCTACGCACACACAGGATCATGGTGATGCATAGCAACGAGAGGGGAGAGTGTGTCCACGTACCCTCGTAGACCGAAAGCGGAAGCGTTAGCGCAACGCGGTTGATGTAGTCGTACGTCTTCACGATCCGACCGATCCTAGTACCGAACGTACGGCACCTCCGAGTTGAGCACATGTTCAGCTCGATGATGTCCCGCGAACTCTGATCCAGCAAAGCTTCATGGGAGAGTTCTGTCAGCACGACGGCGTGATGACGGTGATGATGTTGCTACCGACGCAGGGCTTCGCCTAAGCACCGCTACGATATGATCGAGGTGGAATATGGTGGAGGGAGCCACCGCACACGGCTAAGAGATCAAGAGATCAATTGTTGTGTCTAGAGGTGCCCCCCTACCCCCGTATATAAAGGATCAGGGGGAGGAGGCGGCCGACCAAGGGAGGGCGCGCCAGGGAGGAGTCCTACTCCCACCGGGAGTAGGACTCCCTCTTTTCCTAGTTGGAGTAGGAGGGGGAAAGGAAGGGAAGGAGAGAGATGAAGGAAAAGGGGGGCGCCGCTGTTAGAAATATGCCCTAGAGGCAATAATAAATTGGTTATTATTATATTTCCTTGTTCATGATAATCGTTTATTATCCATGCTAAAATTGTATTGATAGGAACAGATACATGTGTGGATACATAGACAACACCATGTCCCTAGTAAGCCTCTAGTTGAGTAGCTCGTTGATCAATAGATGGTTACGGTTTCCTGACCATGGACATTCGATGTCGTTGATAACGGGATCACATCATTAGGAGAATGATGTGATGGACAAGACCCAATCCTAAGCCTAGCACAAGATCGTGTAGTTCGTCTGCTAAAGCTTTTCTAATGTCAAGTATCATTTCCTTAAACCATGAGATTGTGCAACTCCCGGATACTGTAAGAATGCTTTGGGTGTACCAAACGTCACAACGTAACTGGGTGGCTATAAAGGTGCACTACAGGTATCTCCGAAAGTGTCTGTTGGGTTGGCACGAATCGAGACTGGGATTTGTCACTCCGTGTAAACGGAGAGGTATCTCTGGGCCCACTCGGTAGGACATCATCATAATGTGCACAATGTGACCAAGGAGTTGATCACGGGATGATGTGTTATGGAACGAGTAAAGAGACTTGCCGGTAACGAGATTGAACAAGGTATCGGGATACCGACGATCGAATCTCGGGCAAGTAGCATACCGATTGACAAAGGGAATTGTATACGGGTTTGATTGAATCCCCGACATCGTGGTTCATCCGATGAGATCATCGTGGAACATGTGGGAGCCAACATGGGTATCCAGATCCCGCTGTTGGTTATTGACCGGAGAACGTCTCGGTCATGTCTGCATGGTTCCCGAACCCGTAGGGTCTACACACTTAAGGTTCGATGACGCTAGGGTTATAGGGAATAGATATACGTGGTTACCGAATGTTGTTCGGAGTCCCGGATGAGATCCCGGACGTCACGAGGAGTTCCGGAATGGTCCGGAGGTAAAGATTTATATATGGGAAGTCCTGTTTTGGTCACGGGAAAAGTTTCGGGTGCTACCGGTAATGTACCGAGACCACCAGAGGGTTCCGGGGGTCCACCGGGAGGGGCCACCAGCCCCGGAGGGTCCTATGGGCTGTATGTGGAGAGGGACCAGCCCCTTAGTGGGCTGGGCGCCTTCCCTCCCAGGGCCCATGCGCCTGGGGGTTTGGGGGAACCCTAAGGGGAGGCGCCCCCCTTGCCTTGGGGGGCAAGGCAACCCCCCTGGCCGCCGCCGCCCTCCTCAGATTGGATCTGAGGGGGCCGCCCCCCCTCTCCCTTGCCCCTATATATATGTGGGGGGTGGGAGGGCAGCAGCACCCAAGTTCTGGCGCAGCCCTCCCCCTCTTCCATGTCCTCCTCTCCCGCGGTGCTTGGCGAAGCCCTGCAAGATTGCCACGCTCCTCCATCACCACCACGCCGTCGTGCTGCTGCTAGACGGAGTCTTCCCCAACCTCTCCCTTTCTCCTTGTAGGATCAAGGCATGGGAGACGTCACCGGGCTGCACGTGTGTTGAACGCGGAGGCACCGTTCTTCGGTTCTTAGATCGGGATCAACCGCGATCTGAATCGCTACGAGTACGACTCCTTCATCCGCGTTCTTGCAACGCTTCCGCTTCACGATCTACAAGGGTATGTAGATGCACTCCCCTTCCCCTCATTGCTAGATTACTCCATAGATTGATCTTGGTGATGCGTAGAAAATTTTGAATTTCTGCTACGTTCCCCAACAGTGGTATCAGAGCTAGGTCTATGCGTAGTTTCTATGCACGAGTAGAACACAAAGTAGTTGTGGGCGTCGATTTTGTCAATTTACTTGCCGTTACTAGTCTTATCTTGATTCGGCAGCATTGTGGGATGAAGTGGCCCGGACCGACCTTACACGTACACTTACGTGAGACAGGTTCCACCGACTGACATGCACTAGTTGCATAAGGTGGCTAGCGGGTGTCTGTCTCTCCCACTTTAGTCGGATCGGATTCGATGAAAAGGGTCCTTATGAAGGGTAAATAGAAATTGGCATATCACGTTGTGGCTTTTGCGTAGGTAAGAAACGTTCTTGCTAGAATCCCATAGCAGCCACGTAAAACATGCAACAACAATTAGAGGACGCCTAACTTGTTTTTGCAGGGTATGCTATGTGATGTGATATGGCCAAAAGGATGTGATGAATGATATATGTGATGTATGAGATTGATCATGTTCTTGTAATAGGAATCACGACTTGCATGTCGATGAGTATGACAACCGGCAGGAGCCATAGGAGTTGTCTTAATTTATTGTATGACCTGCGTGTCAATGAAAACGCCATGTAATTACTTTACTTTATTGCTAACCGTTAGCCATAGTAGCAGAAGTAATAGTTGGCGAGACAACTTCATGAAGACACGATGATGGAGATCATGATGATGGAGATCATGGTGTCATGCCGGTGACGAAGGTGATCATGCCGCGCCTCGAAGATGGAGATCAAAGGCGCAAGATGATATTGGCCATATCACGTCACCTTATGATTTGCATGTGATGTTTGTCATGTTTACATCTTATTTGCTTAGAACGATGGTAGCATAAATAAGATGATCCCTCACTAAAATTTCAAGAGACGTGTTCCCCCTAACTGTGCACCATTGCGAAGGTTCGTTGTTTCGAAGCACCACGTGATGATCGGGTGTGATAGATTCTAACGTTCAAATACAACGGGTGTTGACGAGCCTAGCATATACAGACATGACCTCGGAACACATGCGAAACACTTAGGTTGACTTGACGAGCCTAGCATGTACAGACATGGCCTCGGAACACAAGAGATCGAAAGGTCGAACATGAGTCGTATAGTAGATGCGATCAACATGGAGATGTTCACCGATGATGACTAGTCCGTCTCACGTGATGATCGGACACGGCCTAGTTTGACTCGGATCATGTATCACTTAGATGACTAGAGGGATGTCTATCTGAGTGGGAGTTCATTAAATAATCAGATGAACTTAATTATCATGAACATAGTCAAAAGGTCTTTGCAAATTATGTCATAGCTTACGCTTTAGTTCTACTGTTTAAGATATGTTCCTAGAGAAAAATTTAGTTGAAAGTTGATAGTAGCAATTATGCGGACTGGGTCCGTAAACTGAGGATTGTCCTCATTGCTGCACAGAAGGCTTATGTCCTTAATGCACCGCTCGGTGTGCCGAACCTCAGCATCGTCTGTAGATGTTACGAAACATCTGACATACACGTTTTGATGACTACATGATAGTTCAGTGCGTAATGCTAACGGTTTAGAATTGTGGCACCAAAGACGTTTTGAAACGTCGCAGAACATATGAGATGTTCCAAAGACTGAAATTGGGATTTCAGACTAATGCCCACGTCAAGAGGTATGAGACCTCTGACAAGTTTCTTAAGCCTGGAAACTAAGGGAGAAAAGCTCAATCGTTGAGCATGTGCTCAGATTGTCTGAGTACTACAATCACTTGAATCGAGTGGGAGTTAATCTTCCAAATGAGATAGTGATGGTTCTCCATAGTCACTGCCACCAAGCTACCCCGAACAAGCCCCTCAGAGGATTACTTTCCATAGTAACAGGTGACAGTAAATTTCAGCACACTATATAAATTTTTCCTTACCAAATTCCACCTACCAAAGGCGCTTCACTCCCCGGCAACGGCGCCAGAAAAGAGTCTTGATGACCCACAAGTATAGGGGATCTATCGTAGTCCTTTCGATAAGTAAGAGTGTCAAACCCAACGAGGAGCAGAAGGAAATGATAAGCGGTTTTCAGCAAGGTATTCACTGCAAGCACTGAAATTATAGGTAACAGATAGTTTTGTGATAGGATAATTTGTAACGAGCAACAAGTAAAAAAAGTAAATAAAGTGCAGCAAGGTGGCCCAATCCTTTTTGTAGCAAAGGACAAGCCTGGACAAACTCTTATAAAGAGAAAAGCGCTCCCGAGGACACATGGGAATTATCGTCAAGCTAGTTTTCATCACGTCCATATGATTCGCGTTCGGTACTTTGATAATTTGATATGTGGGTGGACCGGTGCTTGGGTGCTGTCCTTACTTGAACAAGCATCCCACTTATGATTAACCTCTATTGCAAGCATCCGCAACTACAACAAAAGTATTAAGGTAAACCTAACCATAGCATGAAACATATGGATCCAAATCAGCCCCTTACGAAGCAACGCATAAACTAGGGTTTAAGCTTCTGTCACTCTAGCAACCCATCATCTACTTATTACTTCCCAATGCCTTCCTCTAGGCCCAAATAATGGTGAAGTGTCATGTAGTCGACGTTCACATAACACCACTAGAGGATAGACAACATACATCTCATCAAAATATCGAACGAATACCAAATTCACATGACTACTAATAGCAAGACTTCTCCCATGTCCTCAGGAACAAACATAACTCTCACAAAGCATATTCATGTTCATAATCAGAGGAGTATTAATATGCATATAGGATCTGAACATATGATCTTTCACCAAATAAACCAACTAGCATCAACTACAAGGAGTAATCAACACTACTAGCAATCTACAGGTACCAATCCCAGACTTAGAGACAAGAATTGGATACAAGAGATGAACTAGGGTTTGAGAGGAGATGGTGCTGGTGAAGATGTTGATGGAGATTGGACCCCTCCCGATGAGAGGAGCGTTGGTGATGACGATGACGATGATTTCCCTCTCCCGGAGGGAAGTGTCCCCGGCAGAACAGCTCTGCCGGAGCCCTAGATTGGTTCCGCCAAGGTTCCGCCTCGTTGCGGTGGAGTCTCATCCCGAAAGCTTGCTTATGATTTTTCTTCGGACGAAAGACTTCATATAGCAGAAGATGGGCACCGGAGGGCCAACAGGGGGCCCACGAGGCAGGGGGCGCGCCCCCCACCCTCGTGGACGGGTGGAGGCCCCCCTGACCTACATTCTTCTTCCAGTATTTTTTATTATTTCCAAAAATAACTTTCGTGGAGTTTCAGGACTTTGGGAGTTATGCAGAATAGGTCTCTAATATTTGCTCCTTTTCCAGCCCAGAATTCCAGCTGCCGGCATTCTCCCTCCTTACGTAAACCTTGTAAAATAAGAGAGAATAGGCATAAGTATTGTGACATAATGTGTAATAACAGTCCATAATGCAATAAATATCAATATAAAAGCATGATGCAAAATGGACGTATCAATCAGCCACCTGTGTGCAAAGCACGTCGGTAGAACCAGTCTCGCGTAAGCGTACGCGTAATGTCGGTCCGGGCCGCTTCATCCAACAATACCGCCGAACCAAAGTGTGACATGCTGGTAAGCAGTATGACTTGTATCGCCCACAACTCACTTGTGTTCTACTCGTGAATATTACATCTACGCATAAAACCAGGCTCGGATGCCACTGTTGGGGAACGTAGTAATTTCAAAAAAAATCCTACGCACACACAGGATCATGGTGATGCATAGCAACGACTGGGGAGAGTGTGTCCACGTACCCTCGTAGACCGAAAGCGGAAGCGTTAGCACAACGCGGTTGATGTGGTCGTACGTCTTCACGATCCGACCGATCCAAGTACCGAACGTACGGCACCTCCGAGTTCAGCACACGTTCAGCTTGATGACGTCCCGCGAACTCTGATCCAGCAGAGCTTCACGGGAGAGTTCCGTCAGCACGACGGCGTGATGACGGTGATGATGTTGCTACCGACGCAGGGCTTCGCCTAAGCACCGCTACGATATGATCGAGGTGGAATATGGTGGAGGGGGGCACCACACACGGCTAAGAGATCAAGAGATCAATTGTTGTGTCTAGAGGTGACCCCTGCCCCCGTATATAAAGGATCAGGGGGAGGAGGCGG
The DNA here is from genome assembly GCF_018294505.1 of Triticum aestivum. NCBI lineage: Eukaryota > Viridiplantae > Streptophyta > Magnoliopsida > Poales > Poaceae > Triticum > Triticum aestivum. The sequence goes on from NC_057811.1 coordinate 449,860,167, forward strand.
CCGGCCAGGGGAGGGCGCGCCAGGGAGGAGTCCTACTCCCACCGGGAGTAGGACTCCCTCTTTTCCTAGTTGGAGTAGGAGGGGGAAAGGAAGGGAAGGAGAGAGAGGAAGGAAAGGGGCCCCCCCTCCTTGTCCAATTCGGACAAGAGGGGGAGGGGGCGCGGCCTGACCTAGTCGCCCCTCCTCTTCTCCACTAAGGCCCATCTTGGCCCATTAAACTCCCCGGGGGTTCCGGTAACCCCCCGGTACTCCGGTATATGTCCGAAACTCCCCGAAACCATTCCGGTGTCTGAACATAGTCGTCCAATATATCGATCCTTATGTCTCGACCATTTCGAGACTCCTCGTCATGTCCGTGATCACATCCGGGACTCCGAACTACCTTCGGTACATCAAAACACAAAAACTCATAATACAATCGTCACCGAAACTTTAAGCGTGCGGACCCTACAGGTTCGAGAACTATGTAGACATGGCCGAGACATGTCTCCGGTCAATAACCAATAGCGGAACCTGGATGCTCATATTGGCTCCTACATATTCTACGAAGATCTTTATCGGTCAAACCGCATAACAACATACGTTGTTCCTTTTGTCATCGGTATGTTACTTGCCCGAGATTCGATCGTCGGTATCTCAATACCTGGTTCAATCTCGTTACCGGCAAGTCTCTTTACTCGTTGCGTAATACATCATCCCACAACTAACTCATTAGTTACAATGCTTGCAAGGCTTATAGTGATGTGCATTGCCGAGTGGGCCCAGAGATACCTCCCCGACAATCGGAGTGACAAATCCTAATCTCGAAATACGCCAACCCAACAAGTACCTTCGGAGACACCTGTAGAGTACCTTTATAATCACCCAGTTACGTTGTGAGGTTTGGTAGCACACAAAGTGTTCCTCCGATAAACGGGAGTTGCATAATCCCATAGTCATAGGAAATGTATAAGTCATGAAGAAAGCAATAGCAACATAATAAACGATCAAGTGCTAAGCTAACGGAATGGGTCAAGTCAATCACATCATTCTCACATCATTCTCCTAATGATGTGATCCCGTTAATCAAATGACAACTCATGTCTATGGCTAGGAAACATAATCATCTTTAATTAACGAGCTAGTCAAGTAGAGGCATACTAGTGACACTCTGTTTGTCTATGTATTCACACATGTATTATGTTTCCGGTTAATACAATTCTAGCATGAATAATAAACATTTATCATGATAAAGAAATAAATAATAACTTTATTATTGCCTTTAGGGCATATTTCCTTCAGGAAGTTGTTTAAGTTGTGTTATATACTTATGTATCTATAGTATCGGTTGAGAATTGATCCCGCTCTATCTCCTTATACAGCTAGCGTACGAGCCTATCCCAACCAACCTACCTCTCATGTACATCACATGCTATATGTTAACATGCACAAGTCCCCGCGGTCGATTAAGCAACCAACTTTTTACAAAGTGGAATATATAGGAAAATGAAACAGATTCTCCCTCGATATCCCCCAATACACATGACGAACAAATTCATCCAAACAAGATTTTAATTGTCATAAACTCATAGTTTCGTCTTTCCTTCATTCACTCCTTCATTTAACACCGGAAAATTCTAGTCCTACTAAATATTACAGTTCAATACTTCACATTGTGCACGAATCCCCACGGTCGATTAACAAACTCTTCCACCCAACTTTTTACAAAGTGGAATATATAGGAAAATGAAACAGATTCTCCCTCGATCTCCCCCCAATCCACGTGACGAACAAATTCAGCCAAACAAGACATTAATTATCATAATAAACCCATAGCTTCACCTTTCCTAAATTTAACACGGGAAAATCTAGTCCTACTAAATATTATAGTTCAATACTTCACATTGAGTGCAATGAGTAGATATATAAAACTAATTCGAGTTTTCAATTGATAGAGCACTCTCATATCATGAAGAAATGAGAGAGAGAGAGAGAGAGAGAGAGAGAGAGAGAGAGAGAGAGAGAGAGAGAGAGAGAGAGAGAGAGAGAGAGAGAGAGAGAGAGAGAGAGAGACTTTGGAGACGAGTTATCAAGAGGAAAGAGCAAAGCCTCCATTCCTAGCCTAAATTAAATGCATTCTCTATTATAATCTATGACGTAGCATGATAAACAATATGTGGCATCATCCTTCGCAAACTTGTGCTCAACATGTCCACCGCCCAAAAGATCAATGGCATAAATAGGATCATCTTTGGGGCTTGGATAGCATAGGTACGCGGTGTCACCGTTGATGTTTGGAGACACTCCAGCAGCCGCCATGAGCGAGCGCCTCCTGCCAAGAAACAAGACCTTCCCGCTGAGCCCATGCAAGGCCACCGTTTTCTTTCCATCAAAGTCCACTTGATACACGCCGCATGATGTAAGGGTGCTCTGAATATGGGGTTCAGGGCGAGCGTGAAGACAAAGGATCAACTCTCCATTATTTTCCACCAGGAACATCCGGGTTCGCTCTTCATACATTGGGATTTTGAAAGCGTCCGTGTGTGTCTTGTGGTCTGCGACTGCCACGAGCTGTGGTGGCTGGTTCGCCGTAGTCGTAGTTTCTACCAGCGAGATGTGTTCCTCGACGTGGCACAGTAGACGCGGCCTGCAAAGGGTAAAACCGACATGATCCGGTCACGAGAATATACCCGCGTCCAGCGCTCGTCCCCGGGCTTGGCGACGGCCAAGCAGAATGAGCGGAATTGAAGCACGACCGTGTCGTCGTCAGCGAGGCCCGTGCCACGCAGCTCGAGGCCACTTAGTGTCCCCGCTATGTCCAGCAGCGAGGCTGCGCCTGGAAGCCTGGTGGCTTGTCCAGTCAGCGGGTTAAGGAGCTGGCCGTCGTGGTTGCCGAGGAGAAGAACGAGGCCCTCGGATGTGGCTGTGACAAGATACCTGCAGCGTCGGGGCTCCTGAACTGGGAGCGCCTTGTGGACAGACTTGCCGGTGAAGACGTTGAACAGGCGTCGCCGATCGCCGACGTTGAATGTTTCGGGTAGCATGATCCACCGCCGGGGATGGAACCGCCGATCCAGGACGCCTTGTGCGCGCAGGTGGGTGGAGCACGCGCGCCATGCCCTGCTCGCCGCGCGGAAGCGGACAAAGTCGACCACGTCGTTGCGCAGGACGTGCTCGGCGACCAACCCCGCCGGTCCGGCGTCAAGACCCACCCAGTCCCTCCAGCTGCGTGCACGATGAGCAGCGGACAACGCCATGTTTAGATTGCTTTGGTGTGGCCGCTAGGTCGTGGGATCGTCGGATAGATGAAACCATTCAATAAGGGAGGGAGACTCAAGAAACTACCGGAGTATACACAGGTTTATTAAAAGGTTTTTTTTTAGAAAAGGAGGAATACCCCCCTCTGCATCTGATCGATGCATACGGCCAATTTATTATTTATTAGCACAAAACCTTACAAAGTCGTACAACAGTAAGACCAAAGCCACCATCTTCGCAACCTCTGTCGCTACTCCTATCTAACTGATGAAGGGGCGCTGACGGTCTGGGCCTAATACCAAACAGACCTCACAGCCAAACCTAACATCTAAGACCTGAGGTCCTAACCTGGACGCCTGCCGGGTATGGGCACCCAAGGTTTATTAAAAGGTGAAGTCAAGAATCTGCATGCGATACCCTAACTATGGGTGGGAACTCAGGATGGAAAGTGTACGTGGGGGCGCGAGTTTGTGTCCAACGGCAGACCGAACCAGGCAGGCAGTGTCGCGTTTCTTCTAGTCATGGCCACGAAATCGATGCGAGAGCGCGACGAGAGTTCGTGATTGATTCTTTGTTGTGCACCTAGAGAAGCAGTCGAAATCTGTATGAGTATGAGCAGGACACCGTCCCGCGTAACGGAAAGCTTTCCCTCCTGATTCGCTTGCCTTTTCCATAGTTAATTACCTACCGTATGGCACATAGATTGTTGACGGGTTCCCCTTTAAAACTTGTATATAGTAGACGTATAAGATATATCTTCCTTATTATAATCCAACGTCCGACGTTCCCGGATCGACCTCGCGGCCACACCATGGTCATCGCGTGGCTGTTTGCAAAGAGCCATTGCGGTGCTCCCGTTGTTTGGAGAACGGTCATCGTGCGCGTGGATGTTGCAACCCATGGCGTCCTCTAAGCTCACTGCCATGCAATGATGTGCCGCTCGTGTCGCAGCTCGACGTCGTGCATCGTCCTGCTCTTGCTTCATGTGAGGGTCCGATAAGATCCGCACTCCCATTCAAGGCGCTTCATCGTGGGTCTTGGGCGTCTGTCGTCTCTGGTACCATTGGCTCACCAACCTCGCCGGAGCTGATGTTGCAGTTCGCTTTGGCTGATCAGACTGCGTTGCTGCAAGGTTGTCTGGCGCGTGTTGGGAGCTTTTTAGAGCGAGCGGAGGCTGCTCTGAGTAGACTCTCCCTTGCGCCGGCTATGTTGCAGACCTCTCTGACGCCGCACTCTCCTTGTGCGGCCGGTGTTTGCTCCGCGGAGGAGAGGGGGGCGGAGTTATATGGCTCCTTCTCCCCTCGTGTTGGAGACAATTCATCCTCAATGCCTACCTCCCATCCTATGTTGTCTTCCACTAAGGGCGAGTCCATTGCCATGCTTGTGGCTCCGGTACTGCAGGTCATGCCCGAGCTTAGGGAGCTATGTCTGAGTTTGTCAGTGGATCATATGAAAGTGGACACGTCGACGACCTCGAGCGAGGGTCAAGATTCACCTTTGTCAAGTGAGCAGCTGGAGGTTCCTATGGTTGACGATGCGAGAGGGAAGGCATCCGTGATGTCATGATGGATTGTGCTCGGTTTCTCGTGTTGTCGGCGTGGCCTTGGTATTTTGAGTCATCATTGCCGTTTTCTCATCCCGGATTCCGTTGCGTTGTAGAAGTGTTGAGGGTTGTGCTTGTTGGGTGTTGGGAGCACTTGGCGGGCCATTTATGTGGCCGTGGTGCTTCGTATTGAGTGAGTTTGTTTGTATCGGTTTTTGCCCGGTTTTTCGTAAATTAATTGGGCAATTCTCTTCTTCTTTCTTAATTAATCGATGAGGCAATTCTTTTGCCTCCGTTTTGAAAAAAAAAAATCAAGAAAGAAACATGGCGCCTTCTAGCGCTCAGCGTCGACGCGGCTGGAGGGACTGGGCGAACCTAGACGCCGGTCCCGCGGGGCTGATCGCCGAGCACGTCTTGCGCAACGACCTCGTTGACCTTATCCGCTTCCGCGCGGCGTGCAGGCCGTGGCGCGCGTGCTCCGCCCACCTGCGCGCGCAAGGCGTCCTCGACCGGCGGTTCCTCCCCCGGAGCTGGATCATGCTCCCGAGAAAGTTCAACAAAGTCGACGACAGGCGGCGCTTCCTGAATGTCTCGACCGGCGAGTCCATCTACCGGAGCCTCACGGTCCCGGATCCCTGGAGCAACTACCTTCTCGGCACCACGCACGAGGGTCTCGTTCTTCTCCTGAGCAACGGCGTTAGCCAACTCCTTAACCCGCTGACTGGACAGCTCACCGGACTTCCAAGTGCAGCCACCCTGGTGGACATCGCAGCGTGCCTATTGCTATGGAATGTCGAGCTGCGTGGTGCGGGCCTCGGCGATGACGACACAGTTGTGCTTCACCTTAACTCATATTCCCTAGTCATCGCCAAGCCTGGTGACAAGCGCTGGACAGAAATCGATTCCCGTGTTTGGATCACGTCGGTCTTACCACTGGCAGGCTGCGTCTACTGTGCCACATCAAGGAACATCTCGCTGGTACAGACTACAACCATGGCGAACCAGCCGCCGAAGCTCGTGGAGGCCGCCGGCCACGAGCTGCACAAGGAGTTCGGGTCCGTGGTCGCCTTCAAGGACCAGTTGTACGTAGGGCAAAGCTGGGTGTTCCTGGTGGAGAATAATGGAGGGCTGGTCCTTTGCCACCGTGCTTGCCCTGAATCGCGAACCGATGAGAAGTACAGCGTCAGTGTGCATCTGGTGAACTTGACCGCGAAGAACACGGTGCCCTTGCGTGGACTGAGCGGGAAGGCCCTGTTTCTGGGCAAGAGGCGCTCGGTCCTAGTGGCTACAAGAGTGTCCCCCTCCATCAACGCCGACACCGCCTACCTCTGCTGGCCAAGGCCCAAAGATGTTCTTGTTTACGCCGTTGATCTCTTGGGTGGTGGATGTGTCGAGGCCAAATTTGAAGAGGTTGACGCTGCATATTATTTGCCATGCTACGTCTCAGATTATTCCAGTGAGTAGCACAGGAAACCCAGGTTATGTGCTCTGATTTTCTTCGGTGTAATTTTCAAACTTCTACATAGAATTGTTTCTCTTCCCCTTATTCATGATTTGTGGGCAGACTAAGTCTTGCTTTCCCATGAAGGAAAGGTAAGAGTACTAAACTAGATAAAACAGACAACAACCTCATCGACCTTGTCCGACCCATAGACACGGGAAATTACGGCACTAGTTTACACACTGCAGCACAAACGTGATTAATAATACTGCAACTTAATACGGTAATAAAGAGTTTCAGCTTAAGTAGATAAAATTGAGCACGGTTCACCATGCAGCCCAATGTAATGCTTCCCAGAAGAAAGCAATGTCTCGAGACCTCGCTGACTTAGCGATTGATCCTTGCACTCCCACGGTAGATCATCAGCAACACATGATCGGCGTTCTGTAGCACCCTTGGTTACTAATCATCTGCATTTTCCGTCCCCTGTCTGCAAACTGGCCACTTGACTGCCTAGGATCTTTTTATTCCTGTTTCTTTTCCCCATTGGATTTGTCATCAGATAGCCCACCAAAAGGTATATGCCTTGATGTTGTCTGAAGAGGAGTTGGCTGAACAGAAGTTGGCAATTCTGCTAAAGGCAACACCATCATTGTTAGCAGCAGAGGAAGCCTCATTTGCACTTACAATCATATTTCCTTTCTTGTTCAGATAGGTGTTTCTTCTACCGATCACGGCATGGAGAACCGGCCTCCACGGAGCCGGATGCGAGGCAGCTCTGGCCGACTCTGTTCCCGTAGCACGTATGCCGCGCGGTCCGTTATGCGTAGGTGTAGGCGGTCGGCGTCGTGCCCGTGCGCGCGTGACGTGGTGAGCCGAATGCGCGCACGCTCGGTTCGGTTGGTCAGCACGTGCGTGCTCATGTCAGGTCGCGGGAGGGCGGGCTGGATCCATGGACGCACGGCGGCGGGGCAGGCGAGGCGAGGATTAGGTCGGACCGCGACCGCTTCGTGGCTCGCTGTCGTCCACCAGGACCGACATACCCGCGTCCAAATCCTCAAATCCAAACGGCACATGGTACGTCACGTACGACCAATCTTGTGGTCAGATATTTTTCCCTCTCGTTTTTTTCGGAAATACTAACGCCCACACGTGTGACAGTGTTGTAACCTGTCCACACGCGTGGATCATCGTCCAGTGCAATTTGCACGAATCTTGACACATTGAGACAGATTTTGCATGCCACATAGGGCGGGGTTGGTGTGTGGGCGTTGGAAAGTTTGTCCACACGCCCGCACCACACTATTTGCCGGCTGCGCTGTGTGGACGAACTAGTTTCTGCCCACACAACCACCATCTAGTCCATGCGCGTGTGGGCGAACTGTCTTTCGCCCACACGCCACTCCTACGTTGCGGATGACAAATGCAATTACGCGAACGTGGCAACTAGGTAAATACACATGACAACTGTGATTCTTTGCTAGACGGCAACTGCAGTTGCACGTACGTGGCAATCAGATAAACACACATGGCAACTGTGATTAACCATACATGGCAACTATGGTTGGACCACACGTGACAACTAGTTAAACACACATGGCAACTACTGTTTGACCATATGTGGCAAGTAGTTAATCACACACGGCAACTACGGTTTGATTACACGCGGCAACTATCATAAATTAGGCATGGCAACTATAGTTAACCAAAACAGATAGAGTTGCCATGCTGGATAACTACATCTGCCATCCAGGATAGCAACTAAATCGTCATCCCGCGTGTGTTTAACATAGCTGCGCCAAGACGAGTGGGCATTTTTGCTTCGTGCCACACACGCGGGGTGAAGATGAGTAGTACTTGTTGGACGTGTGGCACGAAGTAGCTGTGCCCACACGTGTTGGCAATTCTAATCCGCCCACACACAGCCCGTGTGGGCTGCCTCCTGCTCACGCCACACATGGTGTGTGGGCGCATGTCTAATATACCACACGTGTGGTGGATATCGGCGTCCTTTTTTAACATCAGTACAGACACAAGCGCTCATATACACGCACATACATTCGCCCCTATGAATGCACACACGCACACCCCCTATGAGCACCTTCGAAAGACTGAGCCAGCATATCATCTTGAGATTTACGAAGTCACCGTAGGCGCCTCTTCGTCGACGGGAACGTCTCCTCCCACGAATGCACACCGCCGGAAATCCTGAAATAAATCCAGAAATAAATACGAGCACCAGGATTTGAACCCTGATGGCCTGGGGATACCACGGTCCCTCTAACCATCCAACCACAGGTTGGTTCGATTTTTCCTCTCATTTTAGTTAACATAACAACCCTCAATCATGAATGCTCTATCATAGATTCGGTCTAAAATAAATAAATAAATAAATATGACTCCCTCCGTCCGTGACTTTAGTTTAAATTGAGCCTAATTTGTACTAAAGCCACAACAAGTTCAAATTGAGCCTAATTTAAACTAAAGCCTCGACACTTATTTGGGACAGAGGCAAAAAAAGTTAATTAGGGGAGGGGTGCCATCGTGGTTAGGTAATATTTTGGCTAGGCGTAAACGCTAATACACTTATCATATAAACGCACACATGCACACTCTATTCTTATATGAGCACCTCCGAGAGACCAAGCCGGTACTTCATATTGAGATTGATGAAGACACCAGAAGCGCCTCCCTACTAGAGGAGACATCTTTTCTCACGAGATCGGCATCGCGCCTTGGCGCGAGGGTGCCGGTTCCAACGATGTGGCGAAGCAAGTAATGGTCAAAGTTAGTAGAAAGCCAGGATTTATCAGAATAAAGGAAAGAAGAAATATTCACATGTAATAGGAGCAAGACATCATAGATGGATACCAAAACTGTAGTACAACACATCTCCATAGCCAACAGAACGACAACACAACACATTTGAGGATGCAATGTCCATATACATGGTAAATTAAAGGTACAATTGTTCATACACGGTAGATATCAAGTACAAAAGGATGGATAGATGTGACAAAAGGGACGCATTCACAAAAGAAGAGGGAGATCACATGGTAGTTTACACGGTGCATCACAAGAGCTAGTGGCATCGAATGAAAGTCTAGTCCCATGGTTCATGAATCCAAACAAACATAGGGACTTGTATAATCTAAGAGTTCCTGGAATCACAGTAATTGGTTGTCAACAAACAAAAGTAACCACCAGTTTCCAAAACCCTACTATGTATTAGTAAACATATGGTTGTCGCATAAAAGCGTCTTCATCCAAGGAAATCAAAAACAATATTTATGGTTGCTTGTTACGACCACGTCACTAATACAACACATACATCAAGTACTCCAACCCTAATGGGGAAATGACACACTATATTCCCATGAAAGGTTAAGTGTAGGTCAAAAATAAAACAAAAGAATTCATGGTTTCTTCAATGACAAATTCATTTGAAAGCAAGTGGAAAACTGGTAAAGCTTTGGAGCCTTGCACAGGGTTGAAACTTTGAAGCCTCACATTCCCAAGCAATCTTAAGGAGGGCCAACATAATTGAAACCAAGAAGAACTAAACAATAGATCAGCTAGAGAGCAATACCTGCACTGGCCAATGATGACACAGTGGCATGTTTGGGAATAATTATGAAAGGTTCCTATTCATCTTCACACGGTGCGTGTTTCAACAATAATTCTGCCCCTGATAGAAACAATTCTAGCGAGTGAGCACTTCCTGTCAATGTATCTCCCTGAAATGAAATAAGTTAATAATCAGATTTCATCCTCCCTAGAATGGAGCAAATTAATAATTTGATTACATTCTTATAAGCAACATATTGCCTAAATACTCCATAGAGGTTACTGACAAGTAAACAACATAAGCCACATGCATCAACAGATAAATATCACATGTCTTTCAAGAAAAAATATCACATGCCAGCAAAATAAAGGTTTTGGTAAGTATTTTCCTTCATGTACTCACTCTACAGGACAAACAAATTGGTACCAGGAATCAAAGGACCAACTTTTTTACTAAATAGTAAGGATTAGCTAAATTGATGAACCAATTATCACAGTAACTTCAACTCCATCATGGACACTATCTATTTTCAAAAAACAACAAGGATCGACTAAATAGATAAAGCAATTATCTTATACACAAACAGAAAGACTACATCTACATATCTAAACAGAAAGACTTCATAATTGGCTTCTATCTTACCAATGTAATCGACACCTATAATTGACTCACAAATATTAAAGCCTAACCCGAACCAAAATGGAGGTCACAATCTATTACCTTGACATAAGAAGTACCAACATAAAAAAATATAGGCAAAACCATTTGGAACCTCGATAACAAGAGTGGTGGTTACATAAGAAGTGGTTTCACCATTTGAGAGAGTGTGGCCATGAGTTTACTGCTTAGGTTTCACCAAAGCATTCAAAACTAACATGTTGATTAGACAACGTGAAGAGCTACAAATATTTACTGGTGCAAGTTTGAAGAAAATGATCCAATAAATAGGTGCTTGTAGTGAAACAACTAGGAAAATGTTTCAATAAATAGGCGCTTGTAGTGAAACAACTGGGAAAATGTTTCAATAAATAGGCGCTTGTAGTGACTCATGATATAACCACTAAATCTTCTCTAGCCTTCAATTGAATGTACTATTTTAGAATTAAAAATTTGCACACAAGAGCATGTAAGAGGCTCAAGTACCTCTATCAAGACCAAAAGCAACACATAAAAGGCGTATCAAAGAGTTCACAGGTTTCCCAGTTCATGGATACATTCCTGCAACATATAGCAACATAAATGATCCAGCAATAGGTACCTCTGTCAAGCAAATGCTTCACATTATACCTAATCGTATTTAAGTGCCAGGAGGTTAGCAGGGAATTTCTAAATAACTGGATATGAAAGAGAAGTAAAACAAAGCAACACATATGGCCTTTTGAAGGGGGCAAGTAGATCAATGCTACCTCTGCATATAAAATTAGGCATGTTTATGGGAGACGCAGCGTGCCGGCTGGATCCTCTCTGCTATGGCAAAAGCGGCAACCTGCACGACAGGAGATGGAAGGAGCATCAGTGTGTGTGTGTGTGTGTGTGTGTGAGAGAGAGAGAGAGAGAGAGAGAGAGAGAGGCTAAGACGAATCGGCACCATGAAGGGGAGCCGCACTGGCAGAAGGAGGCTCACCTCATCACGATGCCCTCATCAGCCCCTATATGGCGGCGGCCTCCGGTGCGGTCTGCCGGCAGATAAGCAAAATCCAGTAACCAACAGAGCACCGACGACCTGCTTGAATATATGCAATCCTCAATTGACATGAGCTATATATAAGTGAGCAATTCAAAAATCAATTATAGCAAGTTTTAGCCTCCTGGCTTGTTTAAGTAGTGAACCACTAATTAATTTTATTATCCTAGTTTGTGTAATTAGCTCCATTGTAGAAAGATTCATCCTGGGTTGTTTAATTAGGGAGCCACAAATTCATTCTAGCATCCAGGTTTGTTCAATTAGTGAGCCACTAATTATTCAATCAACCGAGCAGTAGATACACACAATCAGTGATATATATGCAACACTAATGCAACCATTACTTGCGTTGCTCTCATCATGACACACATCATCTGCTTGTCATGGCAACACACTTACACTGATGTACATGGCATCAGGTTTCAGCATCCATGATGCAAAAATAGCAAGTAAAGCTACATGTATGCTACCTTACTTGATTTAAACGAAATATATGACTTCACTAATCTTATTTTCTCAGAAAACCAATGTTCTTTTTAGTTCCATGTAAAAAATAGTATTGTCATAAGAAAATAATCAATTGATCATTTGCTAAGAAGTATCCATTTATCCCATACAACAAATTAAAGCAAAAAGAGAGAAACTAAAAATGAGCATAAAGGAACACTAAAAATAGACAGGTCAGAGGAGGAGGGGAAGTTAGTACGTGAAGAGAGCTGGGGGGAGGAAAAAGAGAGGATAAGGGCTCACCGGAGGACAAGTAGGGCGGCGGTGAGGGGTGCCTGGCGGCACGGGAACAGGAGAAGCCTTCTCTCGCTGGACGCCGCGTGCCCCCGTGCGGCATGAACCTCGCCCGTGCCCCTCCTCGACCCTGTATCGACCTCCTCCGCTCTTCTCTGGTGGCAGCAGGACCAGCCCCGTGTGGCTGTGCTCCTCGGGTGACCGTGACCGCGACCGCTGCCCCTATGCTAACCGATGCTGTCAATGACAAGGAGAAACCTACAGAAATATATATGTTGCTTTAGAAAAATCGACAACACATGCATGAAAGACCAAAATCTGGAAACTGTGCAAGAACATGGATGTACAAATTAAGGGCACAATCTCACATTCCTCAAGCAATCAATTTACATGGTCTATAAAATTGCAGCGTCTTACTAAAATACAATCAGATAGAGCAGCTCAGATCGAGCGGCCGCTATATTCTTTTAGGCTCCACTAATTGTGAGGATACATGTGTAGAGTCACACGATTGAAACAATGAAAATAATAGATCATTGCGTACTAAACAAAATTACATTTTCCAATTTGAAGGTATGTTAGTGCTCTCAGCTACCTAAATCGGCTCCCCGCTCAAACCAACGCATCCACTTGTACAATCCATAATATATCAAATCACACACTAACTCACAATTAACCCAACAGAGAAAGCCAAGGAATGATGGAGAGGGGATTTTGGTAGTGCAGGAGAGGGTAATTTTATACCTACTATGTTGACCCGAGTGCCGAAGAACACTGCCACGGTGGCGTCGACCTGAGAGGAAGTAGGCAGGGAGCACATGTCAGGAAGTAGGCAGGGAGCACAGGCAGCAGGAAGAGGAGATATCTCACTATCTCCTGTTATCACTGATTTCCATAGTCCAATTAGATCATTTCTCTCTCAGCAAAATAGACAACGATATTCTGTTATCTGAAGATATTCTCAAAAGGAAATGGCATTTTCATCTTTAAAAGGGTCAAAGATGAACCTATAATGTGAATGTGTATACGTATGTTCCAGAAGCGATCACCAATTTTAACTGATTTGTGAAGTTCACCTTTGTAAGAAACCAAACCATACTAAATGAAGCTACTGCCATTAGCACTGCCAGAAAAATGCTAATACTTCTATCAGCGATAGGAGGATACCTTGGAGAACAACAAAGCATTACATATAACTAAAGCGCATATATGTGAAATATTTGTACTAAAGCCAAACTGTAGTTACTTTTTCAAATGATTGTTTGACTGCAGATATATGTTGATTTTATATACAAGCAGTATGGTATGCAGAAGTAGATATAAACAGCAATATCCCAGATGTAGACTATTTGAATTCTAATAATCAGGTATTATACCCCAGAATTAAATTTCCAAAAACTATACCAAATTTGGTTTGGATTTGTGCATAAATCTTGGTGCCCTTGCTCCATGGAGCACCAACTCAGTGTCCAATATATATGGTATGAGTAGTGTTCTCCCTTACTGTTTCAAAACAACAGATTTATGTTATACAGGAGACGTAGTTGTGAAATGAGCAGCAGCGAGAGTATCCAAGAATCAAATGGAGCATCTGAATTACCTGGGTGCTCACTGAAATAAATTGTGCAGAGACCACAAAGAAATGTTTCAAGGCATTGCTCTTCATCGTAGCTGATCAAGCGCTGAAAAACATCCTCTACAGACAGAATCTCTCCAACAACCAGAGCATCCACAGGAGCCATCGTACAATCAGACTTGAGTATGATTATCCTGCCATCAAAACCAAGATGAGAGAGCGTAGAGCCCTACACCCACTTAAAACTAACTTCCTGTCCAGACTGCTATGCCCAAATCGATTCAAGCATGTGACAAAGGGCAGTCGCCTGTCTTGGCTAGTGGGTTTCAGAGAATTTGTGTAGTTTCAGACCAACAGGCAACCGACCATGTCTCCGGTTGTGCTAGGTGAATCCGGACCTTGGGCAGGTTATCAAATTTTATAAAGAATTAAACTGGAGAACCCCACAAAATTATGTAGCTGGTAAGGTTGGAGGATGTATATTACCTGGTCGACTGAGAAGTGCCAAAGACCAGTCCATCACTACATTCGCCAAGGGACACAACACCTTAAATGGCAAGCGAAGGCAACTAAATTTAGCAGTAAGGGGTCTACTTATCCACGGAGATTAGGAGGGGAAACAACAATCAATTTGGTCAAGAAGAAGGCAAATTGAAACAGGGTCAAACAGCCTGTGAGTGTATCTTGGGGCTGGATAAGCACAAGTAAGGAAGAAAGCAAGTAACTTTGACTCCCGGATACAACACCCTGCGCAGCCCAAGAGAATCAACATACATGAGCCAAGCACATACCAAGCAGAATAAGGGATTTTGTCAATTAATAATAATAGTTTTGTATTTTTCTACTAAGTAGAGCTCCAGGCTAAACTTTCCGCTATTGATTGACCTAACACACCATAACCACGCTAATTTGTAGGGTTTAGAACTCCAGGGTAAAATACCATGCTTTTTCAGTAAAATACCATGTTTATTTCACCGTTGAAACCATAGCCATGGAGTAAAACTAATCTATGGCTATTTTTTTACGGAGGGAGTACATGATAACATACACAACCATCATTTCTACGAAAAATAAGCATGGGTATACAAATGGAGAAGCTTACCATTTTTCCTTATCTTGCAAGAAATTATCTTCTTGGTACTTGAAGCATGAGACAATTTGTCTTTCTTGATCAATCTACAGAGATTATAAGATTTGCATTCCGTTAGAAATCAAAATCCCAACCTTCGCTAACTTAACCAGACACATAAAGTAGAGTGCAAAGAAAATAAAAAATAAACCCAATTGATACAAGCTGGGACGGCGCATTAAGGATGCGATATATGATTAATAAGAGGAAGGGTTGGTTATATATATTTTAAAGCGGAGAGAGAGGGGGAGATCCTTTATTGCAATTGTTCTTCTAATTCTTGGACTGTTTGAGTAAACATAGTTGATAAAATATTAGAATAAAATTAGCATTTATACTCAGATTCTATCATGTTATTCCTCAGACATCTTGTGGGCTGTTAAAAGGATCACATATATGAAGTAACAGAGGCCTTTGTTATTTGGTAATCTCTCATGTGGCCATTAATCAATCATATACATATTAGCCGCGACAAAAGAGCTATGCACATTATCTACCCTACTTCTCTACCTAGACCAGTTGGTGTTATGTGTGGCTGTAGATAATAAAGTACATCATCACACCTTTGATCCATAGGTTAAGGTAGCCTTCCACCTCAATCATCACATCAAATCTCTTTCTATGAGCTGAGAGGAGAAAACCATCAAACATGGGATAAAAAAATGGATTCACCATGAAAGAGTAAGGAGAGACTTGGTACCTCTGGTTCATTGCAGATCAAGATGAGGCAAGGATGCGTTGGGGATGGAGATGGAACTGCTGCTGTTCAGCAACCATCCACAAGAAGAGGTGATTCCGCAGTAAGGATCGGGTACCCGTATCGCGTCCGCTGGTTCCTCATGATGGATCCCCTCACAGAAGACAGGACGATGGCGCGTCAGCCTCGTCACCTGCAGCACCCATCTTCTTCTGTCTAGATGGGCGGCGTGAGGTCGAGGATGACCCACTGCTTCTAACCCTGGCTGCAATTCACCGCAGTTAATCTACACAATAAGATCTTGTTCACCAGATCTGAAAACGAATGACAAAAAGGTTCAGTATCAAGACCTGAGCATACACCCATAGAAAAAGAAGGCATGGAAATTGTTTGTCAACATCCAACCAGTATATATATAGAACCAGAAACACAAAATAGCTGCAAGACCAAATAAAAAGGGCATCAACAACACACTTATGTAAAATAGTGCAAAGTAAAAAATCAATCATATATTGTACACTGTAGTAGGAGAGATGTTTATTATCGAGTCCATGACTGTATTTGTAAGCTACTGTGAGAACAAAGGAATCTGACCAGGATTTTTTTTCATCTTCTCCAATAACAACAGAAAAAAGAGATACAACCAGCTCTCCTAGATGTATATATCTAGCAATTAAAATCACTGTAAGAAGGAACCTGGTAAAAGCAGCCATACAAATCTATGGTGTTCAGGTGTTCGATAAAATTGAACAAACGATGCTTGAAACTATTTAAAATGGAGATTTGGAAAGAGGAAAGTAATTGCAGAGTAGGCTTGTACTGGATACCAATCATGGTACTCTAAAGTAAACAAAAAATCAAATCATGTAAATAGACCTGACAATTGCCGTATCCATTGACCTTGAGCTCAACCAAGCCGTACAGCACGAACCTAAGTAAGAGATCATATTGGGATAAAATGACATACAATTAGAAAAACCTACCAAATAGCACAGAAAATTATGTGCAGGTTTATGGGGTAAATGATATTCATTGATGCTTAAACCAACTAATATATATTCACTCACATGATTAGCACTTCAGTACAACATCATAATAGTTAGCATGATGCTCACTACAGTAGCATAAAAAGATATTGGTCACAGGTTCATAATAAAAATGCCGGAACAAATGCAAGTGAATAAAAATTCATCAAAGAATGAGTTTCTTGATCATCGATGGAGAGTTAGAGATGCAGATTCTGAACTTCTTTTAACCAAGCATGATTCAATCAAACTGCCCTTTTACCCACATCATGGGAGCTGTTCACATGAACACCTTGACATATTGGCGTGACAATAGAAAAGCAAAGGAAAAAACAGGAAGTAAAATCATAGTAGGTCATCTATTTCATATCCACGCATGCATAATCAATATCTGTCAATAGTGTAGGTGGAGAAACCTCACCGGCTATCATCGCCAAGAGGAAACTCCCATGGCTATGGCCATTTCTTCATCATGAAAGAAGCAAATAATCCAGCCATACTAACACCAAAAGGGCCAGTACTCTAGTAGCGATGCATTGGCTGTACCGATCACTGCTCGCAACACATACACATTGCAAAAAAAAGTTTTCATAAAAATCAAGCACTGCAAATAATTGGGATGGTCAGGTAGATCTGAGAATCATACAATTTGTCCTAACCTCCTGCAGTATTGGGATGGTCAGGTGGAGCAGCATTCTTATACGCCCTGCCAACCGTCAGGAAGAATGCATAAAGCCACAAGACAGCAACGGACATTATGACGGCGAACCCCTCAAAGGCAGTGCCCAGCAAAGGCACCGGATGAGGTATGTACTGCAGAAAAAAATGATCATAAGCTTCAGAAATTGTAAGTAAAGGTCACACAGCAGCTACGTAGGACTGATGATGCATGTACCTGGGAAAGAGCTACCAACAGTATGATCTCTGGAAGACCGATTTTGATACATTTCATGACCTACATAGCATATCCATACTGTTATGCTATTGTTATGCCCACTGCTGTCAACTATAGAAAGATTGAATTCAGAAGTGCAGATTTGTGTATGCACAACATAAAAAGTCTTACACTTGGGAATCGAAGCTTGTAGAGCCCGAATCCAACGAGCGCAATGAGCATCCCGGTGACTGCAACACGTCTAATGCAATCCATCACACGGTCACACACGCGTTGAACTCGAGGGAGAGGGAAACATGACCTCGAGGCGGACGGTGGTGAGCTCACGCACCTAGGTCAGGGCCGAAGAGGGTGCCGCTGTAGACGACGATGGGCGCCTTTTCGCCATGGTCGGAGACGATGCGGTCCGTGGCGAAGCCGTCGGTGGTGGCGCGGAGTCCGCATCAGCCTGACCGCCGCCGCTACTGATGGTGTCGGCACGGAGCAGGCAGTGGACGGAGGAAGCATCCCTCCGTTGAGGGAACCACGCCGGGGGGGCCCTGGTCGCCGGGATGCGTGGCGGCTGCCGCGGCTCCCTCCTGTCGGCGACAGAGGCGGCGCGCGACCCAGAGTAGTGGGAGAAGACCTTGGTCGGGCGACGCACAGTGATGCCGGCCGCCTCCTCGTCGTGCTCGTGGCCGGCGCTCCTCCTCCTCTGCCTAGCCCCGATGGGGAGGAGGAAGGACGGCGGCATCAGGGGTGAGGGATGGACGAAGGCTCCGCTAGATGGACGCCGCGTTCTCCATCCCCGCCCTCGTCCCGGCTGCTGCTGCTCTTCCTTCCTGCGTGCGGCGGCCCGGTTGGCCGTCGACGGCATGCTGGCTAGTGGGGAGAGCAGCTAAGGCAGCGAACTCGGCGCTGGGAGATGTATGGGGAGGAGAGGAGGACGGGACCATGGCGGCGACAGCTACGGTGGAGAAGGGGAGAATGGGCTAGGGTTCTCACCCAATCGGGGACCCTCCTCGCTCCTATGCCAAGCGCAACCACCCACACGACGCCACGCACAGCCACGCACGTGAATTCCTGCAAATGCCCTTGGCGGGGTATGGGAATTACGGCGGTGGCATGAGATCTTTTCGGTGGAGAGCAGACTATTCATTGCAGAAGTGTTTTCACTTTGATCCTACGGCCCATATCTTCCCAGAGCAAGATCCGGCGGCCGGAAATCCATCAAGCGAACGCAACGAACGGCCGGATTCGTCTGAGCTCTGAGGAGGCTCGGGAGCTCCCTAGATACTTATTCCTGGATTGAACGAATATTGTCAGGAAGTTTGAAATAAATTCAGAAAATTATGAGCAACAATGCCAAGGGCTAGTTCGACCGCACATAACCTAACCGTT
This sequence comes from Triticum aestivum, assembly GCF_018294505.1. NCBI lineage: Eukaryota > Viridiplantae > Streptophyta > Magnoliopsida > Poales > Poaceae > Triticum > Triticum aestivum. Next base: position 449,879,083 of record NC_057811.1, read on the forward strand.
TGAGTCAGGCTTAGTTCATGATTTGGCTAAGTTTTTTCTTTGATCGGGGAAACATAGATTCCATTAACCACCTAGCACAACATACTCGCTGGCTACATCAGAGATTACAAAGTCTGGAACCGTACCATGCCACAACACATGAGCACCAGGTTCCATAGACGCACCCTGACCCGCTAATTTATGAGCAACACAATTACATTCGCGGACACAAGATACCACTTTGTACTCGATAAAACTAGTAGACAGCATATACTTGGACTTCCTAAAGATAGTACCGTGCTGTGAGAGATCGTATACATTGCTACACAGGGCATCCTTTAAATTTGTAGCATCAGTTTCAAAGATGACCCGGCCCATTCCAGCATCTCGGGCAAATTGAATCGCCTGCAAACAAGCAAAAGCTTCAGCTTGGAGAGCGTCAGAAAGATGAGTCAGTCGACCCATGCCTGCACCCCAGACTGAACCTTCCTCAGTTCTTGCACAGAAACCCCATCCTCCCTCTCGTGTGTTGCCTGAGTAAGCACCATCAAAATTAATCTTAATGAAATCTGAGCCCTTCAGGTGTTTAGTAAACTGAAGGATATGTAGGCTGCAATTAGCTGCAACCACATCAGCCGTGGGAGCACTTTCACCAGCATTGAATTTATTTCTTGCCGACCAGATACACCATAACAGGGTGGTTACTTGCATAGCCAATTGGTCCCCAAACTGGAAGATGCAGTCCATTACTTCTTGAGCTGAGGAACATGCTACAAGTTTGAGACGCTGCTCTTCTAGGATTGCCGCACACCAGCAGGCCCTTGCAAACTTGCATTTGAGAAAAAGATGGCCACCATCTTCATCAAGTCGTCGACAACATGGACAGAGCGTATCGATGTCCATGCCTCGGCGTCTAATGTTAGTTCGTAGCGGCACGCTGTTATGTGTAAATCTCCAAAGGAACATTGCAATTTTCTTTGGGACATTTAGATGCCAGATTTTCCCCCACTGTGAAGTGGTCTGGCTTGTTGTAATTGTTGCAGTGCTGGTAGAACAGTTTTCCCCATTCTCCTCTGCTCTCAGCTGCAGATTCAGCTTGTAGGCGGACTTCACCGTAAAATTCCCTTTTGGCTCAGGATGCCATGCTATGGAGTCCTCAAAACCTTCAAAAATTGGGATTGAAAGTACAACCTTGGCGTCTTCAGTGCAGAACGTTTGGTTTACAAGTTCCATGTCCCACATACCGGTCATCGGGTTAATGAGGTCCTCCACATTCTCCAAAAGGTTTTGGCCACAAGTCGAACTGGGTCGGCGAGTAATTCCTCTCGGCAACCATGGGTCGTCCCAAATCTTGATGTTCTGACCATTTCCAACTCGCCACACAATGCCTTGCTTAAGCAGGTCAAGCCCCTTTAGAATACTTCGCCAAGTGTAGGAAATCCTGGCTCTTGGCTTGGCTGCTAGGATATTTCCGTCGGGGAAATAGCGAGCGCCCAGCACACGAGCACAAAGAGATGATAGATCCTAAAGGATGCGCCATGCTTGCTTTGCTAACATTGCAATGTTGAAAAGGTGCAAATCACGGAAACCTAGACCCCCATCTTTCTTTGGTTTTACCAACTTATCCCAAGCAATCCAATGCATCTTGTTTTCCTTGTCCACCTGGCTCCACCAGTAGCGGCAAATCATTGTTGAGATCTCATCACAAAGAGTTTTGGTGAGATCAAAACATCCCATGGCGTAGGTGGGAATCGCCTGTGCCACCGCCTTGATAAGGATTTCCTTTCCTGCTTTTGAAAGCATTTTCTCCTTCCAGCCTCTAATTCTTTGCCAGATTTTCTCTTTCAGATACTGGAAGACCCTAGTTTTTGACCGACCAATATAAACCGGAAGCCCAAGATATCGCTCATTTCGACCTTCAGATACAAGATGCAAGGTGTTCATCACTTGAGATTTGCAGTTTGGCGAACAATTCGGACTGAACAAAATACTGCTCTTATCCCTATTGATCATTTGTCCTGAAACACACTCATATGCATCCAGGATTCTTTGTAACTCTATTGCGTTACTATTATTAGCCTTCAGCAGAAGAAGGGAATCATCTGCAAAAAGCAGATGGGAAACTGCTGGTGCCGAGGGACATATTTTTATGCCTTCAATCAGCCCCTGTTGCTCTGCCACATGGAGAAGGGACGAAAATCCTTCAGCACAAATGAGAAAAAGATAGGGGGAGAGGGGGTCACCTTGGCGCAAGCCTCGCTGCGGGATGATGGTCTCGGATATTTCCCCATTGATATTAAACCGGTATTTCACTGTTCGAACACAACTTTGATGAAAACCAAGCTAAATAAGCATCATCTCCAAAAACCTCCATTCAACCCGGTCATAGGCTTTACTCATGTCTAGTTTGATTGCCATATAACCATTTTTCCTCCCTCTCCTATGTTTGATAAAGTGAGTCATTTTATAGGCTAGCAAGACATTGTCCGAGATCAACCGCCCTGGAACAAAAGCACTTTGGTTTGGTGATATGATCTCATTTAAGGAAATCTTCATTCTAGCTGCTAGCACCTTGGATATTAGCTTGTACAACACATTACAAAGGCTTATTGGTCTCATATCTTTGATACGGGTAGGATTCTTCACTTTGGGTATTAGCACAACTGTGGTTTCATTCCAGCCTTCTGGGATATCACCTCCATTCAGAACCTGGAGAACCTCTAACTTGACTCGGTCTCCAACTAATTCCCAGAAATGCTTCAAAAATGTTGCAGGCATTCCATCCGGGCCAGGGGCCTTTAAATCTCCAATACATGATAAGGCTTTAGATACCTCATCTGCATCGAAAGGGGCACATAGGGAGTCATTTATGGCTGGGCTAATTCGAGGTTCGACATGCTGCAGGAGCCTGTCAATATCTGCAGATACCGAGGATGAAAACAAACCAGAGAAAAAATCTGTAATATACTCCCTCAAAGCACGATCAGATTCCATCCACACACCATCTTCTTTCTACAACCGCTGAATTTTATTTATTTTTTTCCTCTCGGAACAGCATGTATGGAAATACCTTGTGTTGCGGTCTCCCATTTTAAGCCAATCAATGTGTGCACGTTGTCGCCAATAAGTATCATTCTGCTCCTCAAGGCGATCCAGTCTGTATCGTAGAATTTGTTCTTGCCTTAACTGCACCTCCGAGATTGGGGCACGAAGGCAGCAGTCTAGTTCCTTTTTAGCTTTTTTAATTCTCTTCTCCAAATCACCTAGCACGTTTCGGTTCCAGTCAGTAAGGCAAGAGGCCACACTTTGTAGTGCCTCTGAAATGTGACCTGCTCCATTCAGGAATGCTTCATTCCATGCCCCTTCGACTAGTTGTGCACAATTATCTTCCTGGAGCCATCGGGCCTCAAACCGAAAAGTATGATGGATATCCTGCCGGGTCGGCTCACTTCCAGTATCCACGATAATGGGCCGGTGATCAGAATGTCTTGGCATGCCGTTGGTGACTCGGAAAAGGGGAAACAGGGCCCTCCAGGCTTGAGATCCCACGGCTCGATCAAGACGTTCGCGTATATAGTTCTTCCGGTGATGATTCTGATTTCGCCAGGTGAAAACATCTCCTTCAAAACCCAGGTCTTCAAGATCACAGTCAATAAGGGCATCGCGAAAACGATCCATAGAAGCTTGTATAGGTGGTGCCCCACCTTGTTTCTCATGGCTGAATAGAATTTCATTGAAATCTCCCATGCATATCCACGGATGAGGACTGTTATGCTTCAAACTACGGAGAGCACGCCACAACAAATGTTTCATATCAACATGTGGTTCTCCATAGAAACCTGTAAACCTCCATAACACACCATCCTCCATGGTAATCTCAGCATCAATATAGAAGCGTGACACGCTTAAAATTTTGACAGTAATTCCATTGTTCCAAAACAAAGCCAGTCCACCACTTTGACCTTCACAATTTTTGACTTCCATGTTTGGCAAACCAAGCAGCCAACGGAACTTCTGTATTCTCCTTTCATCCATCTTGGTTTCGGATAAGAAAAGAACATCTGGATCCTCCCATTTATGAACATCTAGAAGTCCTCGAACAGCCCATGGATTTCTGTAACGCCCCGATCTAGATCGCACGCGATCAAAGTAGGCTGGAGGGGGATCTGGAAAGGGATGAGGAAAACTTGGAGAAGGGGATGAGCAAGGGAGAAGGTTAGGTGAGGGGATTTCAGATTACTTCAACCAACATACCGCTACATCTCTCTCCCAGGGTTTAAGTACACACGCACGCCAAGGCCTCTTACACACTTACAGGTGGAACCCACGCACACCTACACTTGGCCATGCCAATTGGCAGTCACACGGTGGTGTGTACCACCGCTGTGACATTCTCCCCTCCTTGAGAAACGGCCTCCTTGTTGGAATTGTTGTCGTTCCAGATGACTGCTTGCGGGTTGCACCGTCGAAGAACCTCATAGTCTTCCCAGGTTGTTGATGGGGGTGTGGTGTTCCATGCCACCTGAATCTGAACCACCAGCGCGTCGCCCTTCTTCATCATTCGCCGGTCCCGTATCTCCACAGGCTGGGACTCGACTGCCGACAGGTCTGCAGTTGCAGGCAGTTCAGAGAACACCGGTGTATAGTTGGGTGTGAAGGGCTTTAGTTGGGAAACATGGAACACCGGATGTATGCGACTGTCTGGCGGCAGATCCAGTTTGTACGCCGAGGGACCGATCTTGGCTATGATTGAGAATGGTCCAAAGAACTTGAATGCCAACTGGCGCACGGGCGGCTGGCCACAGATTTCTGAACGCAAGGTTGGAGTTTCAGCAGCACTTGCTCCCCGACCTGAAAGACGCGCTCAGTGCGATTCCGGTCTGCAAACTTCTTGTACTTAGTCTGCACCCGAGCCAACTGTGCTTGCAACTGCTCTTTATGCACTGCCCAATCCCACTGTTCACCATCCGGCAATGCTGTTTGTGTTGCCGGCCAAGTGGCCATGCTCCCCTCATTTGCTTCTACCCCATACAACGCCTTGAACGGAGAGCAACCCAAGGATGAATGGAATGAGGAGTTGTACCAGAACTCGGCAGAGGGCAGCCAGCGACGCCATTGGCGCGGAGTGTCATGGACAGCGCAGCGCAGGTACATTTCCATGCACTGATTCACGCGCTCACTCTGTCCGTCAGTCCATGGGTGGTACGCCGTCGAGTAGAGGAGCTTGGTGCCTGCGCCGGAAAGCAGCTCGCGCCAGAGCACACTGGTGAACACCTTGTCGCAATCTGACACGATGGAGGAAGGAATTCCGTGCAATTTGACGATGTTGTCCCAGAACACCTTCGCCACCTAAGTGGCCGTGAACGGATGGTGCAAGGGCACGAAGTGTGCGAACTTGGTGAAGCGGTCGACCACCACCATGATGGCGTCGTACCCTTTGGACTTGGGCAGGCCCTCGACGAAATCCATTGTCAGATCTTGCCACGGAGCCGTTGGGATAGTCAAGGGTGCCAGCTCGGCCGCTGGTTTGCGCAGCTCGTGCTTTGCCTGTTGGCAAACTTGGCATTGCCGCACGTAGTTGTCGACGTCCTGCTTCAGGCCCTTCCACTCGAACAGCTTCTTGATGCGCTGGTAAGTGGCTGTCGAGCCGAAGTGGCCTCCAACAACACTGTCGTGCATGGCGCTGATCAGCTTGGTGCGCAGGGCGGTGTTGGCGCCTATCCACAGCCGCCCGTGGCGACGGATGACCCTGCGATACAGCTCGTACTCGTCGTCGTCCGGGCTGTGCACAGAGAGCTGTTGTAGTCGTTCTTGGGCGTCGGGGTCCGTAGCGTACGAGTTGGCCACCTCCTGGATCCACGCAGGCTGGCACAGGGACAGCGCATTCGCGCTGAAGTGGCTGCCCACGCGCGAGAGTGCGTCCGCGGCGCCGTTGTCGACCCCGCGCTTGTACTAGAACTTGAATTGAAGGCCGACGAGCTTGGACATGGCGCGGCGCTGGACGTCGGTCACCAGGTGCTGATCGCCGAGTGTACACAAACTCTTGTGGTCGGTGACGATGGTGAACGGCCCGCGCTGGAGGTAGGAGCGCCATTTGTCTACGGCCATCATCACCGCCAAGAACTCCTTCTCGTAGGTGGAAAGCTTCTGGTTCTCCACGCCCAAGGCCTTGCTGTAGTAGGCGATGGGTGGCCCTCCTGGACGAGGACCGCGCCGATGCCAGTGTCGCACGCGTCGGTCTCGATGGAGAACGGCTTGTCGAAGTCGGGGAGGGCGAGCACCGACGTGGTCACCATCGCCTGCTTGAGCGTATCGAACGCGCGCTGCGCCGACTCGGGCCACTCGAAGCCCTTCTTGGTGAGCTGCCGCGTGAGGGGCTTGGCGATGATTCCATAATGTGGCACGAATTTGCGGTAGTAGCCGGTGAGTCCAAGAAAGCCGCGGAGTTCAGTGGCGTTGGTTGGGGTCGGCCACTGCGCCATGGCGTTCGTCTTCTCTGCATCGGTCGCGATGCCGTGCTTAGAGATGACGTGGCCCAAGTAGTCGATGTGATCTTGCGCAAACGAGCACTTGGACATCTTGGCGTAGAGCTGGTGCTCATGGAGTAGGTCGAGGACGAGCCGCAGGTGCTCGATATGTTCCTCCAAGGTCTCGCTGAAAACGAGAATGTCATCAAGGAAAATGATGACAAACTTACGGGTGTATTTGGCGAAGATGGCATTCATCAGGCACTGGAATGTCGCCAGAGCATTTGTCAATCCGAACGGCATAACCCGGAACTGAAAATGGCCGTGGTGGGTTTTGAACGCCGTCTTGTGCTCGTCGTCCTCACGCATCCGGATTTGATGGTAGCCCGCGCGCAGATCGAGCTTGGAGAAGTATGCTGCGCCGGCAAGCTCATCGAGCAGCTCGTCGACGACGGGCAGCGGGAACTTGTTCTTCACCGTCACTTCGTTGAGGCGCCGGTAGTCCACGCAGAACCTCCAGGTGCTATCCTTTTTCTTCACCAGCAGCACCGGCGCGGCGTATGGACTGACCGAGTGGGTGATCACGCCGGCGTCGAGCATTTCCTTCACCTGCCGCTCGATCTCGTCCTTTTGCAGAGGAGAGTAGCGGTAAGGCCATGTGTTTGTTGGCTAGGCTCCGTCCTCCAGGGTGACGGCATGGTCATATTGCCGGTGTGGAGGCAGGCCGGTAGGCGCAGCGAAGACATCTGCGAATTCTTCCAGGAGGTCACTGATGGGCGTCTATGATGGCTTGTGTGGCTTGGGTCTTGGGGGTTGCATCTCAACCATGGCCATTGCCCAGATGTCATTGCCGGCGATCAGTTTGCAGAGTTCGGCCGGCTGCACGGCAGCGAGAGTGGGCGTCGTCTTGGGTCGAACACCTTGCAGTGTGACCATCTCGCCATCGTGGAGGAAGGAAATGAACTTCTCTTGCCAGTGACACATCATCGGATTGTTCTTCTCCAACCAATCCATGCCGAGGATGCCGTCGTAGGCGCCGGTGTCGAGTTCGTACATCGGCGTCGAGAACGTGTGGCCCTGCATCCACCACTTGAGCTCGGGAACTTGGCGCGAACAGGTGAGCCGGTCGCCGTTCGCCACGCGCACATCCAGGGTGGCGATCTCCTTTGTCGTCACACCGACGCGCTCGACGAAGGTTTTGTTGATGAAGTTGTGGGTGCTCCCGGAGTCCAGCAAGAGCAACATGACCTGGTTGCCTACCAGAGCGCGGAGACGAATGGTGCTGGGCGCCTCAGAGCCATCCAGCGCGTGTGCGGATATTGTGCAGCACTCTGGAGGGGGCACTTCTTGTTCCGGAGCGTCTAGCAGGTCGAGCGCGTGCACGGTGTCGTCGATGAGTAGCTCGCCGTAGGCGCCCACTTGGATGGTGAGCAACTGCGCCTGTGTGTTGCAACGGTGATCACGAGTGTACCGATCACCGCACTTGAAGCAGAGGCCGTTGGCACGCCGGAACTCTTTGAGTTGACGTTCGCGCGCGTAGTCGTTGGGCTGTTGGCGTGGCGCGGCCGGCGGGCGCGCGGTCGCAGGTGGTGGACGGCCCTGCGGCTGCGGTCACGGGCATGCCCTGGGCGTGTTCAGCTCCTCCTCTTGGATTCGTGCCAGAATCGACGCGCGCGTGATGCTGTTGGGTGCCTGCAGTCGAACTGCCGCGCGAAGCTCGTCCTTGAGGCCCAACAGGAACTGGGTGATGAAGAATTTGTTGCTGAGCGAGGGATCGAGCGCCAGGAGGTGATACATGTGTGTATCGAACTCCTTGCGGTACTCGCTGACGGTGCCCGTCTGACGGAGTTGCAGAAGTTTGTGCATCTCCATCTCGAACTCGTCGACGCCGAACTCCTCTGTAACCGCGGCGGAAAATGCGTCCCACGCGAGGCCACCATGTGTTTGACAAAATGCCTGAAGCCAATGTGCCGCTTGCCCTTCGATGTACAGTGTCGCCGTGGTCACCCAGCTTGACGGCGGCATGTGGTAGAGGTCGAAGTACGCCCGACAGCAGTCGAGCCAGAGGTACGGCGTGCTGCCGTCGAACCGCGGGAAGTCGTGCTTGGGCGGCTTGATGTAGTTGTCTTGATGGTGATTCTGGTGGTGGTGCGCCTCGTTGGTCGGGCTGTACGGCTGGTGCTGGAAGTGGACGCCGGTCTGCGGCGCCGTTGCCAACAGGGGCGGACGATGGTCCGAGAGGCGTGGAGATGGCGGGGGCCCGTGTGGTTGCGGCGGAGCAGGGGCCTGGGGTCGTGGTGGTGGTGGTGGTGGTGGGTGGATCACCGTCGGGGATCCCGAATCCTGAGGTGAAGGGGATCCCGAATCATGAGGTCGACTTGCTTGGCGGGGGAGCGCAGATCCTGCGAGACCTGGGTGTTGAAGGCGATCTGGGCCTCGAGCCGCTTGTCGCTGTCGACCTTCTGTTCGTCGAGGCGCGCGAGGATCTTCTCCATCATGGCCTTGATGCTGGTGGTGTTGTCGTCCATGGCCGCCAGCAGCTGCCAGGTCTGGACGGAGGGCTTGGATGGTGCCGTCTCGCACCCCTGCTAGATCGAACCCCGCCGGGGATTTCGCGTGAGCTCGCTGGAGCAAGTCACACCCGAGGCGGTGGGTGTTACCGATCTGAATCAGGAGGCAGCGGAGAATATTTTTTTGGCCAGGATTGTGGCTCTGATTACCAATTGTAACGCCCCGATCTAGATCGCAGGCGATCAGAGTAGGCTAGAGGGGGATCTGGAAAGGGGATGAGGAAACTTGGAGAAGGGGATGAGCAAGGGAGAAGGTTAGGTGAGGGGATTTCAGATTACTTCAACCAACATACCGGTACATCCCTCTCCCAGGGTTTAAGTACACACGCACGCCAAGGCCTCTTACACACTTACAGGTGGAACCCACGCACACCTACACTTGGCCATGCCAACTGGCAGTCACACGGTGGTGTGTACCGCCGCTGTGACAATTTCCCAACCCCCTGCAGTTCCACGCTACTAGCTTCATCAGCTAGTCCACATAATAGCAATAAAGAACGGGCTCCCGTTTTCCTTGACAAAAAGCAGTTCCCACAGACTGCGTCCAACACACCGAAATCAAGACCAAACGAAACATGCTATAGGAATAGGGAGGTTGGAGATTGATTCAGAGGAGGGACCTAAAATTTGTAATTGGAGAAAGATATGACGGGAAAGCTGAGATAGGGGAACGAGAAATGGCGGCAGGGAAACTCAGATTCTGGGAGCGGCGTCGGGCTAAGGGAAACCACTACCAGTAGCAGGACTCAAGCTGGGTGGGAACTAAGGGGATAAGGACTACAGAAAAGTAGCGACAATGTAGAAAGGATCTACAAGATCTAAGGCGAAATTGGGGCCAGATCAGGGAAGAACAGAGGCAGAACCGAAAAAACGGGGAAGGAAGCAGGAGATTTGGCGAAGGGATTAGGGGGTGGTGAAAACAGGGCGTGGATATGAGAGGAAGAAATCCAGGGAAGAAAAGATCAAAAGTAAACAAGATCAGGATAGGGGAAGGATTGGGAGGAGGAAGGATTGAGGAAGAAACATCATAAGGCCAAAAACGAAAACTTACACGGCAGCCATCAACCCAGATCAATTGAACTTTGGAAAAGCAGCGGCGATGAAACTGGCCGGGAACAGTGATGCGAATCCAGGAACAGAAAGATAAGGAAAAGGAGATCGAGGACGGGGCGGCAACTTGGATTTGGAAGATGGATGGGATCCAGGAAGAAGCGGAGGAGTGAGAGAAGATCAGAGGAAGAAGAGGTAGGGAAGAGACGGCAACACGTGAGTCGCCGGAACTCGCCGGAAGTCACCACAGAGGCAAGTCTGGGGATGCTCGGATCTGAGAAAGAGATCAGGGAAATGAGAAATCTGGGAGCTAGATTGTGGATTTAGTGATTGCAGATGGGGATCAAGCGGCAAGATCTGTCGACGAGGTGCGCACAGAGTTGCAACAAAGACGCTGGAAACAGCACGAAACCATCACATGCGGACGGACTCACGCTTGGGGCAATGACGCAGCTAGATTTGGCTAAGTTTTAAAAAACACATGAGTGTGTTGACCAACAGCGCGAGGACCCGGCCCCCGCGCCGCTCCTTCCCCGGGGCGACACGGGCGGCGGCCCCCCGTCCCCCACAGCCTCCCCCTCCCCGGCTCTCTCTCCCTCGCCGTCGCCGGTGGCCTCCGGCAGGCAAAGCCTGTGCGGAGCCGGCGGCGGCGGGGCGTGCTCTCTGGCTGCTGTCGCTCGGGAAAAGGGGATCTCGCGAGCGATTGGCGGCTGTCCGGCGCTCGGCTTCGGGGCGGCGTCCTGGCGCGCGGCGGAGGTGGTCTTCGGCGCACGGCGAGGCGTATGGTCGCGTCAGTGGGCGCGCGGCCGCGGTCGTTCGCGCTCGAGCGGTCCCGATCTGGGACCTCGCGGACGGCGGCTGGCGCGGACGGGCGGCCGGCGTTCGCCTTGGCGTCGGCTGCGGCCAGAGGTTGGGACGCCGGGGCGGCGGCCTCGGTCCGGGCTCTGGCCGTGACCTGGGCGTGGACGGCGCGCGTGGGTGGGCCGGCTCTCGGCTCTGGATGTGAGCGTGGGGCGCAGATCCTTGGTCGGGCGCGGCGGGCGCGGTGGCTGTTGGGGCGCGGCGGGCGTGGCACCTCCGGAGCTCGAGGTGTGCTGCGGTGCAGGGCCTACTCGTCTGCCTCGCTGCTTCGCTGGAGCTACTCCGATCTGGATCTGGCCTTGGTGGTTCTGATCTTGCTGCTGCTCCTTGCGATGCGATGGTTGCTGCGGTGGTGGTGGTCACTATGGTGTTGCGGTGGTGGACGGCGGCTACGGCCAGGGGGTGGTGCGTGCCTGGGCGCGGTGCATCGTGGGATCCCGCGGCTTGTATCGGTTTTAGTCCGGTTTTCCGTCAATTAACCAGGCAATTCTCTTCTCCTTAATCAATGAAAATGGCAAATATTTTGCCTTGTTTCAAAAAAAGAAAACACATGATTGTGTGTTCCCGTTGAAAGGATAATCTACACTAGCAAAAAAGAAGAAGAAAAAAAGGATAATCTGCACTAGTGGTCAACTGATTTTTGATAAATTAAATACAAGCGTGTGCATTCGTTCTCTCGAACGCATGACGAAAAAAATACAACAACAAAGAAAGATATTGAAGAGTCATGGAATGTCTGAACAAACAAAATGGTTTAGAGCGATAATTTCTTAAACTTGTTTTCAATTCTAGACAAAGAAAGAAAGAAAACATTCTATGTCGAACGCAGAAAACAAGAGGATCGTGTACATATAAGTAAGAGCATCTTTAACCAGATGTGTTGAGCTTGAGTTCGTATTTGATTTTGGGCGTGTCCACGTACATGATTGGCCTTTATTTGTTTGCCCATGCATGTATGCCTCATACGTTCTCAAGTACATACAAGCTCATGCAAAGTTGATCATCAACATATATAAAAAAAGTAGTAGATAGACAGACATTGCCGGTTCATATCTACTGTATGTCATAACTGTCTGATTCGCGTGATTCTCAAAACGCGGCAACAGAAGAAAAAAGATTGAAGTATCATGCCCACTTGAACCCTATAGGATTAGCGTAGAATGTTGGATGCCATGAAAAGAAAACAAAGAAGTTGTAAGAAAAGAGATTGAAGTGAATGCTAGATTTTCTGTGAAATGTAGTAGTACATGTGATTTCTTAGAAAAAATCAGCCGCAGAAAGAAAATGATTCCTTAGAAAAAATCATCCGCAAAAAGAAAATGATTCCTTAGAGAAAAAGACCTATGAATCAAACAACCGATGTAGAGCGAACCAACTTGTAGTCGGATGGTTAGAGGGACAATGGTATCCCCAGCCCACTAGGGCTCAAATCCCGGTGCTTGCATTTATTTCAGGATTTCCGGCGATGCGCATTGAGTGGGAGGAGACGTTTCCGTCGACGACGAAGCGCCTACGGTGACTTCGTAAATCTCAAGATGATATGCCGGCTCAGTTTTTCGGAGGTGCTCATAGGGATAGGATGTGCGTGTGTGCGTTCATAGGGGTGAGTTTATGCGCATGTATGTGAGCGCTTGTGTGTGTACTGATGTTAAAGAAAAAACGGATTTAGAAAAATCCTCTGAAATTTCTTTGAATCTAACCTGAACGAGACGGTGGAGACGGAAAAGTATCAAAATTTTGCTCGGTATGTGGTCCATAATAAAATCCCTTCAAAGACTAAATATATTTAGGAACGGAGGGAGTATTTCTGCGCGACGCCGAACCGAGCCGGAAGGTTTCCACTTCTGGTTCTGGATAACCAGTACTAGTACAGTACGCGCCGCTTAGCCGCGAAGGAAGGAAGGAAGCAAGCAAAGCCGCGGCTGCAAGTCTCAGTGGCTGCCGAGTCGTCGTCCTCCTCTTTCTCCTTCCTTGCCCCACCCCCACCGCAACGGCAAAGCCAAAGCCAGCCACCAAAGCACTCGCCCACCCTCCCCAGCGGCACCCAGCAACCGCCTCCCCGGAGAAAGCGAAACCCAACAGCAATCCCTCCCTCCCCCTCCCCGACTCCGCCGCTGCCGCAGCGAATCCGGCCCCCTCCCTTCCCCTCCCAAAACCCTAGCCAGCCCCGCCCGAATCCAGCTCCCGCTCCAGTCCCGATCAATCGAGCCGCCCGCCTCGCCTCGCCCGGGCCGCGGCGCATTGCTCCGCTCCAGGTAAAAATCCCCGTCGATTCTGCTCCGCTGCGCTCCCCCGGCCCCGGGCCAGGGCGGCCGTGCTGTCCGTTTTTTATTTGGGGGCGGAATCTTGGGTAGGTTTCGGTGCTCTGAGTTTTGCCGATGGATAGGTTCCGGATGATACGATACGGTAGTGTCTGTTTTTTTGCGGATTATATTATATATACATACTGCTGCCCTTCTCTATCGGCGGCTGCCGCTGTTATAGGGCTGCGGATAACTAGGATTTCTCTTTCGTTGTTGTTGTTGTTGTCTGGTTGATTCCCTGCGGTGCCGGATCGACGGCCCCCCCGCTGCAACTGCAAATAAAAACTCGGATCTTCCTCTGTTTCTGGTACCAGGTTTGACCCTGTCCCGCCCCAAGATCGCATCTACAGTGGGAGGATCATCATCGCCAGAGATTAAATTAACCCAGGTTGCCGTCTGGCTGCGCAGTTGGTCAGTAACTTGGTTCGTCACTGCCCCATTGGAGCCAAGGCAGCTTCTTGCCAGGCCTCCCCCCGCTAGCTAGCGGCGTGGGGTTTATAAGCGCGCCCCGGTGCGATGGCAACGGCCACAATGGCGACGGCTGCCGGCGCCGCCGCGCTGCTCTACTACACGCTCAACCGCCGCCTGCACACGGAGAAGCTGGACAGGGAAGGGGACTCGGACGGCGAGAGTGGCAGGGACGCGGCGGCGGGCGGCGCGCTGGAGTCCCATAGCATGAGCCGGGTGTCGCGGAGGGATGTGCGTGCCCCAGCCACGTGGCTGGAGACCATCTCGACCCTGTCAGAGACGCTGCGCTTCACGTACTCTGAGACCCTTGGGAAGTGGCCCATCGGGGACCTCGCCTTCGGAATCAGCTTCCTCCTCAAGAGACAGGTTGGTCGCTCACTCATACTCCCTCCGTTCCACAATACTTGCCTTTCCTTTGTCAAAATATAGATGTATCTAGACATGTTTTAGTATATAGGTACATCCATTTTTGGATAAATGGAAGTCAAGTATTTTGGAACGGAGGGAGTACTTTGTTGCTGATGTGATCTGTTGCTCTTTCTTAACTATGATACTTGAACTGTTGGAAGCCGATAGGGAGTGTTTCAAATCATAAACATTGCCATGTAGGAATTGAAACAATCTTGAAAACATAGGCATCACACTCCTTAACATCTATCATCTGTTCTTATCGCTTCTTTTCTTATTTTATCTATCAAAGGTTGTCTTAGTCTTACCATATAGTTGTTTTGATGACCTAAACAGCTCTCAGATTCATTTATATAATTGTTTATCAATATTTGATTGTCTACAATATACCTGATGAAACTGCATGAACGATCTTCATTATTTCTAGTACATACAAACTGTATAAGGTACTCCCTCTGTCCCATTATATAAGATGGTATTACAGCCAATATACTCCTATATTGACTGTAATAACATCTTATAGTATGGGACGGAGTGAGTATCTGTTAAGTGAACCATTCATTTAGATTATCACATTTAGCATTTCCCCGTTTTCCCAATAGATTACTGCCTACAATGCTATCTATGCTAAAGTTGGGCAAGTTCTGCACTTCTTAACAGATAAACTCATAGGCCAGAATCATAGGACAAGTACTTTGAACTGTTAATGACTTGAACAAAGTTCCTGACAGGTGAGTTGTGGCATGTGTGTTTCAGGGAAACTTATCTGTAGCAAGCATATATGCTGGAGATGATAGTGTGGAGCTCAAAGGAGCTTCGGTAGTTACGGACTTGAAGTATCTTTTGAATTTGTTGACACTGTGTTGGCATTTTTCCAAAAAGCCATTCCCGTTATTTTTGGAAGCTACTGGCTACTCCACAGAGGATGTTCTTATGCAAGAACCTAAAGCAGGAGTAAGTGAAATCTATATTGTACCCCCTGTGTAAAGAACTGTAAGACGTTTTAGGTCACTAATTAGTAACCTAAAACGTCTTATATTTATTTACAGAGGGAGTATCCTTTTTATTTTTCATAATCCTGTAGTTATTCACAAGAAGAACTGTTTACTGTTGACTGATTCAGGATTTTTGTCGGGATACTTGCAGATTTTGAAGCCAGCTTTCACCATTTTACTTGATAGAGACAGACAATGTATACTTCTACTAATTAGAGGCACCCACAGTATCAGGGATACCCTGACAGCTGCTACAGGTGCTGTGGTTCCATTCCACCATACAATAGTCAAAGAAGGTGGTGTTAGTGATCTAGTTTTGGGGTATGCACATTTTGGGATGGTCGCAGCGGCTAGATGGATTGCAAAGCTTGCAACTCCTTGTCTCACAGAAGCATTACATTTGTATCCAGACTATAAAATAAAGGTACGGCACAAGTGTACAGTTTACAGTATTTTTGTTTTGTACCGCCTTTTCCCTATATTCTTTGCTAGTAGTGTTGTGTTATTTTATATGGTTCTTGGAGCATTTTAATTGATGGTGTCTCTGGCAAATATTTGTTAGGTTGTTGGACATTCACTTGGAGGTGGTACAGCAGCTCTCTTGACATATGTCCTGAGGGAACAGCAGGAGTTTGCCTCTGCTACTTGCGTGTCATTTGCTCCAGGTTCGCACGTTATGATGTTTTTCTGTCTGAAGATCAGATCATGTGCATCCTTTTTTGTTTCATTGGTCGAGCATTTCGTTGGTCAAGCATTACTTTGGGTTCTCCAGTGTACTTGTAATCTTCTACTATTAGGTCCTTTTTTACTCCATCGATTAGGTCATGGATTAAATGAGCATCCAAATATTTTGTGGCAACAGAAATACCCAATGCACTATCTTCTAAGTACCTGTGGTACCACTCCTCGACCTTTTAGATGGAAATATGATGTTGACAAAATTAATTTGCGGATCATAAAATAGGAACTGCCATGATTTCAAGCTATCCTAAAAATGGTACTGTCAGACTGGTATCTCAGGTAAATGGTACTGTCAGACTAGTATCTCAGGTACACCGTATTTGTCTGAGAATTGAGTTCTCCCCCAGCTTATGTACGAACCATCGCTTAAATAAGTGATGCTCTCCCAGAAATACTCTCTCCTAGATCTCAGGCCTCTCCGATATAAATACCTGGTGCAGACTTGGATATTCGGATCTAAGAACATCGCTTATATTTCTCCTTATCCCTAACAAAAAGTCGACCACTTCTCCAGTCCTTTCACAAGATTGCAATTCTTGCCCTTAGAATATAGTTGTGATTTAGCCCTTGTGGGATGTTCTATTTTGCAGCTGCTTGTATGACATGGGAGCTGGCTGAGTCAGGAGTACATTTTATCACTACAGTCATCAATGGAGCTGATTTGGTGCCAACATTTTCGGCGGCGGCAGTAGACGATCTTCGTTCAGAGGTACCCTTTTATTTACCCTTTCTTCTTGTTAGTAATGCCATAACTGTTAATTCAATACGTATTTAACTTATTTGCACCAGTAAGATCTTTATAACTGGTAGCGGGTTTATCTGTGGAAACAAGGACACAGCACATGATAGCAGTGCAGCTGATGATAGTATAAAAAATTAGCAATATATTAGTATAAGTACTTTATATTATAGGTTCTTGTATTGAAATTAAGTTTCATGTGCAACAGGTGACGGCATCTGCTTGGCTGAATGATCTCCGTCACCAAATTGAGCAAACTAGAATCCTGAGCACTTTCTATCGATCTGCATCTGCCTTGGGATCGCGACTTCCTTCTATAGCAAATGCTAAAGCTAGAGTAGCTGGTGCTGGTGCCATCCTAAGACCTGTATCTAATGGGACACAGGTTTTGTACCTTCCATCTTTTGTTTGACCCCCTTAACACAGCTTTGATTGTTATTCATAAATCCATTGGCATTATCCATAACTAGCAATGTTGGCAATGTGTGTTCAGGTTGTAATGAGGAGAGCTCGCAGTGTAGCACAAGCAGCGTGGACAAGACCGGGGCTACAACTATCCTCATGGGCTTGTATTGGGCCAAGGCGACGGAATACTACCTCAATTGTCACATCAGAAGAAATAACAACTTCCACTACCAATGGTGGCTCTGAATCCACTTCACTATTGACGGAGACCACGATGGAAACCACAGAGATAGTTACATCTGAAACCACGCAGTATGCTGCATCAGAAGAGGTCCAGAGCACCATCTCGGCATCCGATGCTGTTGGTACCTTGGATGACAAGGTAGATAGTGACGGTGAAGACATCATCGATCATCACGTGGATGAGGACAGGATCACCGAAGTAGAGCTGTGGCAACAACTCGAAAACGAGCTGTACCGGAAAAGGGAAGGGGAGAACGACATAGTGGAAGAGATGACTGAAAGTAACATTGCCGAGGAAGTTGGCGGCAGAGCTCAAGATGTCCTCAGTGAACCCAACGAGAAGGAGGTCCACAGATTCTACCCACCCGGGAAAATCATGCACGTAATAACATCCACAAGAGAAGCAGCCATAGACGACGACGAGACCAGCGAACATGAGGATGAAGAGCCAGACCTTCACCAAGTTGATGCTGCCGGGGAGTCGGAGACAAGCATAGGGATCTTCTTGACGCCAAGATCTCTGTATGGCAAGCTGAGGCTGTCTAAGATGATGATCAACGATCATTACATGCCGATGTACAGAAGAAACATCGAGCAGTTGGTTGCGGAGCTTGAGAAAGACCTGGCTCTGTAGGTGGTAGCCCTGACAGCAATACAATACAGCTTGCTGGTCCAAACCAGATACTCACAGTTAGCTTCAACTGTTGTAAAAGCTGATGACATACATAGGGTGTTAGTTCCATAAAGTGTACCTAACATTACTGGAACTATATAACAACGCTTGTCACAACTTTTCTCAGAGATATGATATCTGTCAACTCTTCTCACAGGTTCTCACGTTCTCCTCTTTCACTGAGATACATAAGGCATTAGTTGCAAAATATTCTCATGTTTTCCTCTTATTAGAGGAAATCTTTTAGGTCTTGTTCGGTTCCATGACAAATGAGAGGGACTGACAGGGATTAAATCTCATCTAGTTCAAATTCTCCCCAAATCCCCTCCATTCCACTCCAATCCACTTAGGGAGTGGCTTAACCGAACAAGGCCTCACTGAGAAGCAGCAGTGTTTGATTACTGTAATCAAAAATTCTAGTCACATTCCTACTGTGAAAGTTTGATTCTCAGCTTCTCCTTTTAAGAGAGGATATCTTTCATTGAGAAGCAGCACTAAGTGTTTGATTACTGTATCAGCAAAAAATCTAGTCACATTCCTACTGTGAAATTTTGGGAGGAAGTCAACATGTAAAACAGAGAAGTAGTCCCTCATAGTTTCATCTTCTTTGATGTTCCTGTCGTTCCTTCCTTGCTGATCACAGGGCCAGCCTTTCTAGGAATGCCGCGAGGCTGGCTCTCTGCCCTAGAAGAACTGGTTGCACGATCCCTTCCCTTCTGGCTCATGAATTCTCTGAATGATGGTATCTTGGGAAGGTCCATGGTACCGATCGCGCCATCTCTTCTCGCTTCTTCGCCTACGGATTTCTCAGGTGGTGACATCTTGGAAGGCTCCATGTTTTCAGTTGAAGCCATGGTCTTCGCAAACTCATCAGAAGGCTCGGTTTTCGCGAGCTCATAGCTTACAGTAGCTTCTGCTGGCTTTTCCGCTTTACCCAAAGCATCAGAAATGATGCAAGGAGAGCTGGTGGCTGCACCAGCTTCTGTAGTCTGGTTGGTAAGGGCTTCGAGTCGGCCGTGGATTTGGTCAGAAGTTGAAGACGACAGCCACCGAACCGTGGCAGCTATCTGGGAGTTGTAGAACGTCTTTCCCACTTTCTGATACTTCTTGAAGCACTCTGTTTCAAGGTGTGTAGCAGAAGCCTCTTCAGCAAACCTGAAAGTGTGCACAATGTAATGAGTGATGGAAAAAAAGATGCGTAATAATTAGACATGTTATAGTGCAACAAAATCATGACAGAGCGGGGCAGACTTACCGCAGATCCCCAAGACGGAGCTTTGCTTGTCCAAGCGCACCTGACAATCTTTTCCTGCTTGCATCTCTTAGAGTCTGAGATATGCTCTTCTTGTCAACAAGGTTGCCACCCTATTACATCACCAGTTGAAGTTTCAGTCTTGCAGATTAGCTATTATACATTTATAAAGAGAAAACTTCTATAGGAACGAAACCAAGACTTGCTGCACAGAGAACACCATATAATTTTTGATCAAGCACAACTTCTATAAATAGAAAACAGTTCTATCCAATCCTCAAACATTTATGAAGTACTATCACAGAAA
Organism: Triticum aestivum; assembly: GCF_018294505.1. Taxonomy (NCBI): domain Eukaryota; kingdom Viridiplantae; phylum Streptophyta; class Magnoliopsida; order Poales; family Poaceae; genus Triticum; species Triticum aestivum. The sequence goes on from NC_057811.1 coordinate 449,898,544, forward strand.
CGCGGCATCTGAATCACCTGCGGTTTAGTTTGACCTTTGGCTTGATTGTAAGCATTTTCAGCACGCTCCAAGGCCTCGAGTCTTGCTTCGAACCCTCCTTTTGATGGAAGCTTTGAAATGGTGATATTGCTCAGTGCCTCTTCCTCATCTGTGATTCATTATTCCCAGCAGATGTTACTGCTTTTCACTATATGCAAGTATGACTTTGAGCAGTCTTATAAACACAAAGAGGAAAGGAAAGTGATTGTTCATTCTACCATCAGAATCTGATATATCTTCATCTGATATGCTTACGTCATCTTCACGATTCCAAAATTCCGTGTTAAAGTGTTTTGGGTCAACTGATGAGCTGTCACACGAATGAGGAGTTTTACTAGACCAAGATGGTGCAAGTTAATACAAAAACATAGAGCATGTACAGTCAATATCTCATAATTAACATTATAAAAGCAAAACCAAGACTTGCAGCACAGCGAACACCGCATACGTTTGGAAGACTGGAGATATCTTGTTAAAGCGACAGTTGGGCACACGCCGAAGGTCCTCCAAATGTGAGGACACTTGATTTGGGTGCTTGCAAGCATCGCATGTGCGTTGGCATAAAGTTGGTTGTACCTATCCAGTTCAAATATTAACATGCAATAACACAAAGCAGAAAACAGTAACATGTTTGGAGTCAATGCCATACCTTTTCTCCAAAACTCTCAATAATCTTTTTTCGTCGGCAGCTAGAACTCTCACAATAATCAACTATCTGTGTCAGGAGAGGCAAATATAATAGAATGAAATATACTGCATGTTCTACTATACCAATGCATTGCGATGTTTGGTAGTTACCTGACTAAAGTCGGCTAGGGTCTTCTCTGAAAGCTCAGTTGAAGAAGAAGATGGCTGTTGTTTTCTACTGCTGCTGTTTCTCAAAATAAATTCCTGTTAAACCAGAGAAGCCTCAGTTTTGCCTTTAAAAAAAATGGAAAATCATCTGTGTATAATGTACGCTTATTACCATTCTCCTTCGGTCCTCTAACCCATAATACAAAACACTCCTGGAAGGCTGTTGGTCACGACCAGCACGTCCGGACTCCTGGTAGAAAGATTCCATTGACTTAGGCAAGTTGAAATGGCACACGATGCGGACATCTTGTCTATCAATACCCTGAAAAGATGAATAGCTCCAATATATAAACAAAGCACCTCTGCAGAAAGCGTCACGAAACACAATGCAATTAGAGTATTACATACCATTCTGTGGAGCAGCATACACATTAAAATTCGGACGAGCCCCATATCGAAAAATGCAATACACAAGAAAACAGAGTATGAGTCTAATATTGGTGTAGCAAAAATAAAGTATATACTACAAGTTGGAAGGTATGTAGGTAACTAAGTCGGATGAAGCTGTACTCTACAACTCGTGGACATGGAATCAGGTCGTAAGACAGAAACGATGTTTGCAAAGATGCAGAAAGAAGCTATATACCCAAATGCTACAGTTGCAACAACAACTTGAGTCCTTGATGAAAGCCAGTCATCAAGAACGGTAGTTCGCACTTTACTATTCAGGCCAGCATGATAAGCTGACAAGGAGCAAAAATAAAATCATTAGTATATCTGCACAGCAGTCTTAATAGGGGCTTGGGCTTATCATTTTTTTCCTTCAGATTAACGTACCAGCAGAAGAGATGCCCAGCTGTGACAAATGCATAGTCAGATCATCACAGGCAGCACGTTCAAGGCAATATATGATTGAGCAAACATTTCCGCTGGACTTCAGTAAATTCGATATATCAGAATAAACATCATCAAGAAGATCCTTGTAACGAACTGCAAGATAAGTTCATGATTCACAGTCAACACGTCATAGAGTAGAATGTAGGGGCAAAAAAGATAGGTACAACAGATTTTAGCAGTAAATGAACAACAACAGCCATACATTCTGGCCTCTGGTAACACAGAAACTAAAGAACATAAATAGTCCTGAAGCAAGACAATCACAATTTCAAGCAAAAGGGCAAAAGAAAGACCTTAGGAAGTGAAAAGGCAAAGAACAGTGGAGATTCCTAGGAAAACAGAGGCCCTAGTCTTTAAAATGATCAAGGAAGTCGAGAATAATACCTTCATAGAAGATATTAGGTCGATTAAAGGAAGCTTTAAGAATGACTGGGTTTTGCAAGGACAATGATGATATCACATCTTTCTGGACTCTGGTGCAAAAATAATGAAACCCGAACAAATGAGACCAGACTAAATATAATGATCAAAAGAGAATACACATTAGGTGAACTGAACTAAGGGTAACGTGTTACTTTGGGACAGCAGTTGCAGTCAAAGCCAATATCGGGATATCTGGGAACTGCTTCCTCAATGATGAAATCTTGCGGTAGCTAGGTCTGCATTTCATTGAAACACGGCAGATTAGCTAGCCCATGAAAAGGAGGAATGCTGCAACTCATTTTACCAATGAAACTATGAAAATTGAGAACTGCCAACGGAGTAAAGGCAATATTCAGACCAAACACTGAAACCAATGCGTACCTGAAATCATGGCCCCAAGTTGAAATACAATGAGCCTGTGGAGAGGGAGAAAATTGGCAAATAAGCACCAGGTGTTCTTTACAAGTGACCGAAGAACAACAGGATGTTACCAAAAGAGCAAAGGTGTTACTTAGTTTAGACCTCATCAATAGCAACAAGACCAAGAAGACCCCTGTTGTGGAGCTTTGTTAACTTTGCCTTGAAGCCAGATGTTGCAACTAACTCAGGAGTGACATACAACAATTTTAAAGAAGGATTGCCAGAATCGAGATCTTCATGTATCTGAAGAAAGAACATACATGTTTAATAAAACTTAAAAGTCAAAAGGAAGTAGATCCTAGACACCATGATCTAGTTCATGAATTCCAATTCTCAGGGAATTAATACGACATGACATAATTTTGTGCACCAACTTGGCTACCGTATGAATATACAGAGTCAAAATGTCAACTGGGACAGCTAAAAGGAACTCCATAAATAATGCAATAACCGAGCATGTCTCACGAGAGCCTTACGTTGCAGTGTGTAATTGAAGACCCTTACCTTGTTTTTGTTAGCAGTTGTTTGTGTGGAAGAGAGAAATTCAGCTGGAATTCCTTTACTTTTCAAGCTGCTAACCTGATTCTCCTGTAAATTCAATATGCAGACGAAATGATGTTCAAAGCTATCCCAAGATTTAAGGATAATAACAGAGGAAAGGTAGAAGGGGGGATAGTAAAACTTACCATTAGCGCTGATCAGCAGATTTTACATACAAGAAATCAAGAAACTGTTAGTATAAATCAAAATGTATGTACATGCACTCTTTCAAGTACTAGTAGATTTTCTGAAAGTATGCAAACATGACGGGTCAATTCACCTATCAAGGGTGAGATAACAAGAACAACGCCTGTCTTCACTAGAGCAGGGATCTGGTAGCACATTGACTTGCCACCTCCAGTTGGCATCAAACAGAAGCAATCCCTTCCTGCAAAATTGTTGTTTGGCAGATTAAACAAAGTACAAATTTGAAGTACTCCCTCTGTAAACTAATATAAGAGTGCTTAGATCACTAAAGTAGTGATCTAAACGCTCTTATATTAGTTTGCGGAGGGAGTACTAATCACATTGATATTCAGGGGGTTAAACACGAAAACAGAACACGAATCTGGAAACAGGGGCAGAGTGAGGACCTGAAAGAACAGCCTCAATGGCCTCTAGCTGCCTCCCTCGGAACTCCGAGTACCCAAAATACTGCTTCAAGACGCTCTCCAGCTCCTTGGGAGACTTCATCCCATGCTTCGAGCCTGCCGACCCGCCCTTTAGGGGAAGCGCCTTCTTCATTTTCAGCTGTACCACCCAAAGCGTCAGACTATCAGTATCAGAGGATTCATGAATGTGGCCTGATCATTTGGAGCATTTTAACTGTTGTAGCACACTGTGTTTAAACGCCCTTTGGTACAACACAAACGACAAATTAGTTAGTCATGGCAAATTCGTTTGCAGATTCCTCCCATTGTACATCAAACCCAGGGCTCGTTCTTCCGATTGACTGAAAAGTAGATCAGGCGAAACTAAGGCCGGCAGCACCCTTCCCTGGCCCTCCTAATCAACCAGCCCGCGGTGCGCCATTGCCGACCCAATCGAGATACCAATGAAATCGGAACCGATATGAACGGGGAAGGAACCACTGAGCGACGCAGACAGTTGCCCAAGTGCGACCGGAAGGGGGGTTCTAGGGCTCGGGGACTGGGGGCGGAGGAGATGGCGGGGCGGGAGCTGTACCTGCGGTTGGAGCCGAGGCGAGGGGGTGGCGCCGGCGCGGGAAGCGAGCGGCGGCGTGGCGTCGTCCCACCTGACGACCTCTGTGCCTGGGGCCTGGGGGCACAGAGCGACAGGCCGCAGACGGCTTCTCTCCCCCTGCGCCTGCACGCCGTCCCCACCTTGAGCAAATGGAACGCAACAACGTTCGCTCAAAGGGTTGGCATTTGGGAAACTCTTTCTGTTCAGCCGACCGATCTTTCTGCCCGCATCTACTGTGTTTATGACCGTTCGGATGGTTTTTTAATCAGTTGGCTTTATCTTTTTTCACAGTTTAGCTTTGCAACAGGACCATTGTTGCAATTTTCGCCCCGCAACAACTAGCTTGTTGCAAGATCTGGATCCCACGACCTCTAGGCACGCGCGCTACTAGACACGGTGGTGCCGGCGTGGGCGAGCATGCTCTCCTCCTTCATCGGCACTCCCGTCTCTCCTCCATCGACGGGCCTGAACCACTCTCATACTCCATCTCCTCGGTCGTTGGTCACTTCTCCACGGCCGCGCGGTGACCTCGTCCGAGCCGCCTCCCGCCGGATCTACGCCGCTCCAGCGAGATCGACGCCGCATTGCCTTGGCAGCCTCCGGCCCCCGGTCATCCTGGACGTCACGTGCATCTAATGTTGCTGCTGGACGGTGTGGAGTGGGATCCGCAATTATTTTTGTCTTCAGCAACATCATGTTTCTGCAACAAGACTTGTTGCAAAAAGGGCTCTTGTTGCAATATGTTAAGAGGAAATGATAGTTTAAAAAATTTCTGCAACATGGCCTTTGTTGCGAATAATTTCTGCAACTAGACCTCTATTCGGAAAATACTGCAGCAGCACATTTGTTGCAAAGATGACGGATCACGTGGGTAGATCACGCGGCCATCCGCAGCTTCATTCAACGGTAAGGGAGGCGGCCGATCTTTTAACTTTATCCGCCGGCGGACGCGTAGCATCGCCCTTGGCATTTCCTTTTTTGTCATGGTAATACATGTGCTATTTACAAATATTTTATGGGATGTGCTACCCGTCGGCCGGTGAATTTTTTTTAAAGATCCACCGCCTCGCAAGCTGTCCGATCTAGGTTGCTCAGTGTACAATCCCTCTTTACAACAAGAGTATTGTTTCAGAAACAACGATGACAATTGCAACAAGAGCTTTGTTTTAGAAACACATCGATGACTATTGCAACAAGAGTTTCCGTTTCAGAAATATTGACGGCGTTGCAAACCATCTCTGCCGTATTATCTCTCTTTGCAACAAGAGTTTTTTTTTCAGAAACACCTTTGACTATTTGCAACAAAAGTTTTGTTTCCGAACATGTCGGGCAGGACTGGGATGGATCTAGCAGGGAGGGCTCCACCGACACAGATGGCACCGACGGAGAAGCCGTGCATTGTGCTACGCTGGAACGACGACTAGGCCGCGCGGAGCTCAAGCACAGTCGGCGCCGTCGGGCGGCTGGCTGCCTGGCTGACAACAAGTGAGGCGGTGAAGAAAAAGAGGAGGTATGGAAGTGCGCGGCGAAGGCCTACTACTCCGGCGGTGTGAGCAAGAGCGGCTCGGTGCGGCGAAGAAGATGGCGGGGCGCAAGGTTGCTGCGTCGATCCTGCCAATGGAGAACCTGTGCGCCCCGGCCACTCCGAAGCAGGCGGTCATGGCGCTAGCATCTCCGAACGCTACGGCTAGGGGCGCCCCCGCGGTTTCCCCTGCTGGACCTGTCGCAGACTTGCTGGCGGAGGCCGTGGCGTTACCGATTTCCAAGGCCAGGGGCTCCGAGGCAGTGGCTGCGGCTCTGACTCCGGTGCGCACTAGCGGCCGCCCCAAGGGCACCAAGGGCAACCTGCCGTCTCTCCAACACGCTCAACTCCTGCAGGCAGAGAAGAAGATCGAAGGTAACAGCCCCCCTTCTCACTTTACGATTCTAGATTCCTTCTCAGACGAGCACCTGGGGCAGATCTTGGGGGATAGTGGGGTTGATTTGGTGAATGAATGCGAGGCTCGTGAGTTGATTTCCCTTGTCCGTTCGAAAGAACTGGCGCATGCAGCTTTAGCTCAAGCTGCAGCTGCGCGCGCGGCCATGCCAGTTGGGGATGCGGGGGCACCCTCGACCATGGCTGCGTAGCCCAATCAGGGAGAGGTAGCAGCAGGGGCTGTTGCCGCCTCCCTCCCTCGTTTGCAGCCAAAGACGAGGCGCGTGGCTAAAGCGGTGACCTCGCAAGGGATCCGTCTCAACAATCGCATTATCTAAATGCGGTTCCTTTATTGGAACATCTGAGGCTTCGGCCACGCTGGGAGGCGGACCCAGCTTAAGGAATACATGCGCAGTGAGGGCATTGACATGGTAGGCATCCAGGAAACCATTAAGGCCGAATTCCGTCACCACGAGCTGCTTGCGATCGACCCCCTGGAGCGATTTGCGTGGCATTCGACCCCGGCCCGCGGGCACTCGGGTGGCATGCTTCTAGACCTTAGCATTTCATGCTTCGAGGTGTTGTCCTGGGAGACAGGCACCTTTTTGATCTCTGCCCACGTTAGGCATAGGGCGTCACTACGGGAGTGGGTGGTGCTCGTAGTCTACGGCCCTATCGACCACTCGCGTTCGCTCGAGTTTTTGGAGGAGCTCTGAAGGAAATATGCCCTAGAGTCAATAATAAAGTTGTTATTTATATTTTCTTATATCATGATAAATGTTTATTATACTGTAGAAGCACTCAGTCTCAGGCTTAGGTCCAGACTTAGGTTTCTTCTCTTGAGCAACAACTTGTTTGCCGTTCTTCTTGAAGTTCCCCTTCTTCTTCCCTTTACCCTTTTCTTGAAACTGGTGGTCTTGTGGACCATCAACACTTGATGCTCCTTCTTGATTTCTACCTCCGCATCTTTTAGCATTGCGAAGAGCTCGGGAATTGTCTTATCCATCCCTTGCATATTATAGTTCATCACGAAGCTCTTGTAGCTTGGTGGCAGTGATTGAAGAATTCTGTCAATGACACTATCATCCGGAAGATTAACTCCCAGTTGAATCAAGTGATTGTTATACCCAGACATTTTGAGTATATGTTCACTGACAGAACTATTCTCCTCCATCTTGCAGCTGTAGAACTTATTGGAGACTTCATATCTCTCAATCCGGGCATTTGCTTGAAATATCAACTTCAACTCCTGGAACATCTCATATGCTCCATGGCTTTCAAAACATCGTTGAAGTCCCGGTTCTAAGCCGTAAAGCATGGCACACTGAACTATCGAGTAGTCATTAGCTTTGCTCTGCCAGACGTTCTTAACGTCGTCAGTTGCATCTGCAGCAGGCCTGGCACCCAGCGGTGCTTCCAGGACGTAATTCTTCTGTGCAGCAATGAGGATAATCCTCAAGTTACGGACCCAGTCCGTGTAATTGCTACCATCATCTTTCAACTTTGCTTTCTCAAGGAACGCATTAAAATTCAACGGAACAACAACACGAGCCATCTATCTACGACAACATAGACAAGCAAAATACTATCAGGTACTAAGTTCATGATAAATTAAAGTTCAATTAATCATATTACTTAAGAACTCCCACTTAGATAGACATCCCTCTAATCGTCTAAGTGATCACGTGATCCATATCAACTAAACCATGTCCGATCATCACGTGAGATGGAGTAGTTTTCAATGGTGAACATCACTATGTTGATCATATCTACTATATGATTCACGCTCGACCTTTCGGTCTCAGTGTTCCGAGGCCATATCTGCATATGCTAGGCTCGTCAAGTTTAACCCGAGTATTCTGCGTGTGCAAAACTGGCTTACACCCATTGTATTTGAATGTAGAGCTTATCACACCCGATCATCATGTGGTGTCTCGGCACGACGAACTTTCGCAACGGTGCATACTCAGGGAGAACACTTATACCTTGATATTTAGTGAGAGATCATCTTATAATGCTACCGTCAAACAAAGCAGAATAAGATGCATAAAAGATAAGCATCACATGCAATCAATATAAGTGATATGTTATGGCCATCATCATCTTGTGCCTTTGATCTCCATCTCCAAAGCACCGTCATGATCACCATCGTCACCGGTGCGACACCTTGATCTTCATCGTAGCATCGTTGTCGTCTCGCCAACTATTGTTTCTACGACTATCGCTACCGCTTAGTGATAAAGTAAAAACAATTACTGGGCGATTGCATTGCATACAATAAAGCGACAACCATATGGCTCCTGCCAGTTGCCGATAACTCTGTTACAAAATATGATCATCTCATACAATAAAATTTAGCATCATGTCTTGACCATATCACATCACAGCATGCCCTGCAAAAACAAGTTAGACGTCCTCTACTTTGTTGTTGCAAGTTTTACGTGGCTGCTACGGGCTGAGCAAGAACCGTTCTTACCTACGCATCAAAACCACAACGATATTTCGTCAAGTTAGTGCTGTTTTAACCTTCACAAGGACCGGGCGTAGCCACACTCGGTTCAACCAAAGTTGGAGAAACAGACACCCGCCAGCCACCTGTGTGCAAAGCACGTCGGTAGAACCAGTCTCGCGTAAGCGTACGCGTAATGTCGGTCCGGGCCGCTTCATCCAACAATACCGCCGAACCAAAGTATGACATGCTAGTAAGCAGTGTGACTTGTATCGCCCACAACTCACTTGTGTTCTACTCGTGCATATAACATCTACGCATAAACCTGGCTCGGATGCCACTGTTGGGGAACGTAGTAATTTCAAAATTTTCCTACGCACACGCAAGATCATGGTGATGCGTAGCAACGAGCGGGAGAGTGTTGTCCACGTACCCTCGTATACCGAAAGCGGAAGCATTATGACAACGCGGTTGATGTAGTCGTACGTCTTCACGATCGACCGATCCTCAGTACCGAACGTACGGCACCTCCGTGTTCAGCACACGTTCAGCTCGGTGACGTCCCGTGAACTCACGATCCAGTAGAGCTCGAGGGAGAGTTTCGTCAGCACGACGGCGTGATGACGATGTTGATGAAGTTACCGACGCAGGGCTTCGCCTAAGCACCGCTACGATATGACCGAGGTGGATTATGGTGGAGGGGGGCACCGCACACGGCTAAGAGATCAATGATCAATTGTTGTGTCTTGGGGGTGCCCCCCTGCCCCTGTATATAAAGGAGCTAGGGGGGAGGCGGCCGGCCAAGGAGGAGGGCGCGCCAAGGGGGGAGTCCTACTCCCACCAGGAGTAGGACTCCTCCTTTCCTAGTAGGAGTAGGAGAAGGGGGAAGGAGGAGAGAGAGGGGAATGAAAGGGGGGCGCCACCCCCCTCCTTGTCCAATTCAGACTAGAGGGGGAGGGGGCGCGCGGCCTGCCCTGGCCTCCCCTCCTCTTCTCCACTAAGGCTCAATAGGCCCATTACACTCCTCGGGGGGTTCCGGTAACCCTTCGGTACTCCGGTATATCTCCGAAACCTCCCAAAACACTTCCGGTGTCTGAACATAGTCGTCCAATATATCGATCTTTACGTCTCGACCATTTTGAGACTCCTCATCATGTCCGTGATCATATCCGGGACTCCGAACTACCTTCGGTACATCAAAACACAAAAACTCATAATACCGATCGTCACAGAACTTTAAGCGTGCGGACCCTACGGGTTCGAGAACTATGTAGACATGACCGAGACACGTCTCCGGTCAATAACCAATAGCGGAACCTGGATGCTCATATTGGTTCCTACATATTCTACGAAGATCTTTATCAGTTAAACCGCATAACAACATACGTTGTTCCCTTTGTCATCGGTATGTTACTTGCCCGAGATTCGATCGTTGGTATCTCAATACCTAGCTCAATCTCGTTACCCGCAAGTCTCTTTACTCGTTCCGTAATGCATCATCCCGCGACTAACTCATTAGTTACATTGCTTGCAAGTCTTATAGTGATGTGCATTACCGAGAGGGCCCAGAGATACCTCTCCGACAATCGGAGTGACAAATCCTAATCTCGATCTATGCCAACTCAACAAGTACCATCGGAGACACCTGTAGAGCACCTTTATAATCACCCAGTTACGTTGTGACGTTTGGTAGCACACAAAGTGTTCCTCCGGTAATCGGGAGTTGCATAATCTCATAGTCATAGGAACATGTATAAGTCATGGAGAAAGCAATAGCACACTAGTAGAAAAAGGGTCAAATGTCAAGCACATTAGTGCCGGTTTGATTTTGAGCCGGCACTAATGTGTGCATTAGTGACGGTTCCAACGGCTAGCCGGCCGCTCTCATTAGTACCGGTTCGTGGCTAACCTTTAGCACCGGTTCGTGCCACGGACCGGTACTAAAGTGAGTGGTGGCAGGATGTTGTCAGTCCGGGGCCCCTCCAGCACCTTTAGGACCGGTTCGTGGCACGAACCGGTGCTAAAGGTCCTCCTACATAAACCCTTCGTCCACCCGAGGTCGCTCTGTTCTTCCCCTTTCCCCTCTCCTCTCTGTTCTTCCCCTCTTCCTCTCGAGCTCATCACACATTTTGCCCAAAATTTGTCAAGATTTGAAGGCCCCCATCCATTCAAATGATCACAAAGGTTAGCAACTTTGTCCTTTCATCTCTCATTGCTAGATTAGCTTTTGCAATGCTTTGTATAGTGATTAATTTATGAGTTTAGTAATTTGGGAGGAAATATATGTGCTAGTATTTGATTTATATGCAATTTGAGGTCAAAAATAACACTTAGTTTGCATATGTAGGTGTGGTTTACTTAGTGCCTTCTAAATCTCCGTCGTAACCACAGTCGATCGCCCGCACCGTTCCGTCGCCGGCACCACCTTGTGGTGAGCCTCTTGTTCATGAATGTTTTACATTACCAAATTGATGTTTGTGTGATTTGGATATATAGTTACTCGTATAATTATCTTACCCGTACGTTGTTTGTTATACATAGTGCCATGGTTTTGATATCCGTCCCCGTCGGCCCTCGTCCTTGTTATGATTCGGATGTGGTATATTCTCTTTTAAAACTAGTTGTTGCATTTCGTGTTTATGACAAATTATGCCCATCAAGTTGACATAGATATTTTTGTCTAGGAGGTTTGTGAACCGGAAATTCCAACCGACCCTATTGTCGAGAGGTTAAATTTAGTTGAAAGAGAAAACGAGTATTTGAAAGAAAAATTGAAAAGAATTGAGGGGGAGAAGATGGAATTGGAGTTGCATGTTGCCGATGTCGTCGATGATCACAAGATCAAGATGGAGAAAATGCGCTTGAAGATTAGAAAGATTAGAAAATATGCCATTGATAGTGAGGCTTGGTATCATTATGCTGTTGGATCAATTGTTACCTTAGTTGCGATCTTGATCGCATTTGTTGTTGCATTTAAATGCTTTAGTTAGAGAGTTATTTGTTTGTTGCATTTAAGTCTTGTATGAACTTTATGTATGAACTTGTATTAATTTGGTCTTTTCGGTGTTGTGTAATGAAGATGAGCCGACAATGGATGTACGATGACCGATGCTCTCCCGAGTTCATTAATGGCGTGCAAACTTTTCTGCTTGCGGCTGAGGCAAACAAGCGGGCGGATGGTTTTATGCCTTGTCCATGTTTAGTCTGTAAGAATGATCACAATTACTCTACGTCAAGAACCATTCACGTCCACCTGTTTAAGTCCGGTTTCATGCCCCACTATAATGTTTGGACCAAGCACGGAGAAAGAGGGGTTATGATGGAAGACAATGAAGAAGAAGAGGACGACGACAGCTATCCTGGCCATGGGTTCCCTGAATACGATGATACAACAATGGGGGAAGAAGCTGAGCCGGCAATGCGGGAAGAAGCTGAAGAAGAGGCATCAGATGAGCCCGCTGATGATCTAGGTCGGGCCATTGCCGATGCAAAGAGAAACTGCGCAAGTGATTTGGAGAAGAAGAAGTTGCAGCGCATGTTAGAGGATCACAAGAAATTGTTGTACCCGAATTGCGAAGCTGACAAGAAAAAGTTGGGCACCACACTGGAATTGCTGCAATGGAAGGCAGAGAATGGTGTATCTGACAAGGGATTTGGAAAGTTGCTGGTAATGATAAAGAATATGCTTCCAAAGGACAACGAATTGCCCGAGAGTACGTACGAAGCAAAGAAGGCTGTCTGCCCTCTAGGGTTAGAGGTGCAGAAGATACATGCATGCCCTAATGACTGCATCCTCTACCGCGGTGAGTACGAGGATTTGAACGCTTGCCCGGTATGCGGTGCATTGCGCTATAAGATCAGGCGCGATGACCCTGGTGATGTCGAGGGCGAGCGCCCCAGGAAGAAGATTCCTGCCAAGGTGATGTGGTATGCTCCTATAATACCACGGTTGAAACGTTTGTTCCAAAACAAAGAGCATGCCAAGGCGATGCGATGGCACAGAGAAGACCGTAAGAAAGACGGAAAGTTGAGAGTACCCGCTGACGGGTCGCAGTGGAGAAAAATTGAGAGAAAGTACGGGAAGGAGTTTGCAGATGACGCAAGGAACGTATGGTTTGGTCTAAGCGCAGATGGCATTAATCCTTTTGGGGAGCAGAGCAGCAACCATAGCACCTGGCCTGTGACTCTATGTTTGTATAACCTTCCTCCTTGGTTGTGCATGAAGCGGAAGTTCATTATGATGCCAGTGCTCATCCAAGGCCCTAAGCAACCCGGCAACGACATTGATGTGTACCTAAGGCCATTAGTTGAAGAACTCTTACAGCTGTGGAATGGAACAGGTGTACGTGCGTGGGATGAGCACATGGGGGAAGAATTTGACCTAAAGGCCTTGCTGTTCGTGACCATCAATGATTGGCCTGCTCTCAGTAACCTTTCAGGACAGACAAACAAGGGATACCGCGCATGCACGCACTGTTTGGATGATACCGACAGTATATATTTGGACAATTGTAGGAAGAATGTGTACCTGGGACATCGTCGATTTCTTCCGAGCAGGCATCCCGTAAGAAAGAAAGGCAAGCATTTCAAAGGTGAGGCGGATCACCGGACGAAGCCTCGCCACCGTACTGGTGCTGATGTACATGATATGGTCAAGGATTTGAAGGTAGTCTTTGGAAAGGGTCCTGGCGGACAACCTGTTCCGAATGACGCTGACGGACGCGCACCCATGTGGAAGAAGAAATCTATATTTTGGGACCTGCCCTATTGGAAAGACCTAGAGGTCCGCTCTGCAATCGACGTGATGCACGTGACGAAGAATCTTTGCGTGACCCTGCTTGGCTTCTTGGGCGTGTATGGGAAGACAAAAGATACACCTGAGGCACGGGAGGACCAGCAACGTATGCATGGAAAAGACGGCATACATCAGGGTCATGCCAGCTACGCTCTTACCAAAGAAGAGAAGGAAATCTTCTTTGAATGCCTGCTCAGTATTAAGGTACCGTCTGGCTTCTCGTCGAATATAAAGGGAATAATAAACATGGCAGAGAAAAAGTTCCAGAACCTAAAGTCTCATGACTGCCACGTGATTATGACGCAACTGCTTCCGGTTGCATTGAGGGGGCTTCTACCGGATAACGTTCGATTAGCCATTGTGAAGCTATGTGCATTCCTCAATGCAATCTCTCAGAAGGTAATCGATCCAGAAATCATACCAAGGTTAGAGAATGATTTGGTGCAATGTCTTGTCAGTTTCGAGTTGGTGTTCCCACCATCCTTCTTCAACATCATGACGCACGTCCTAGTTCACCTATGCGAAGAGATTAACGTTTTGGGTCCTGTATTTCTACACAATATGTTCCCCTTTGAGAGGTTCATGGGAGTCTTAAAGAAATATGTTCATAACCGTGCTAGGCCAGAAGGAAGCATCTCCAAGGGCCATGAAAATGAGGAGGTCATTGAGTTTTGTATTGACTTTATTCCTGACCTTAAGCCGATTGGTGTTCCTGAATCGCGGCATAAGGGCAGACTGGATGGAAAAGGCACGCTAGGAGGGAATCAAAAAATATGTATGGACGGACATTCTCTCACTGAAGCACACTACACAGTTCTACAGAATTCCGCCTTGGTGGCTCCGTATATGGACGAACACAAGAATTTTCTACGCTCCAAACACCCGGAGCGGTCTGATGACTGGATTACACGTGAACAAACCAGGAGTTTCGCCGGCTGGTTGCAGACACGTACCATGCATGACGCCTCTATTGAAGATGACCTGTACTCGCTGTCCCAGTTACCATCTTCGAATATAATGACTTTCAAAGGGTACGAGATAAATGGTAATACATTTTACACGATCGCCCAAGATAAGAAGAGCACCAACCAAAACAGTGGTGTCCTCTTTGATGCAACAACCAAGACGGGAAAAGAAACATATTATGGTTACATAGAGGAGATATGGGAACTTGACTATGGACGTGGTTTGAAGGTCCCTTTGTTTCAACATGACATGAGGCGGGGTAACGGAAGACCCGCAGTATGGAATGACAACAGTGGATCTCAACAATCTTGCGTATGCAGACGAACCATTCGTCCTAGCTAATGATGTGGCACAGGTTTTCTATGTGAAGGATATGTCTACCAAGCCGAGAAAAAGAAAAGATAAGGAAGCGAATGCATCATACGATGAGCCAAAGCGCCACATAGTTCTTTCTGGGAAGAGAAACATCGTGGGAGTGGATGACAAGACATACATGTCAGAAGATTATGAAAAGTTTGATGAAATTGCTCCATTCACAGTGAATATTGACCCGAGCATCCAGTTAAATGATGAAGATTTTCCATGGCTACGGCGCAAAGGGACACACACGAAGAAAAAGTTTCACACCCAAAGATCTGGGATGTGATCGGCTTCACTATCATCACTTTCTTCTGTGTTTCACACCCAGGAGGGAATCTCTGTAATAGTTAGGGTAGTTATGTGTTTTGGCATTTGAAAGGCGAAGAAATTTTATGTGCAAACAAATTCTTTCATGCATTTACTGATTTTTTCAGCTAAATGACCCTGAAATTGAAAAGCATTTCAAATGAACTCAGAAAAGGTTGAAAGTTGGCATGGTATCACAATTTCACCCACATAGCATGTGCAAAAAAGTAGAGAGGGTTACCGCAAAAACTGGATGCCCTTCGTGTACAAAATGGACAATCTCTTTTGAAGTTCAGGGTTTCGGACGAAAACTCATCCGTTACAAAGGCATTTCATTTTTTAAATAACCTAAGCATTACCAAATTGAATATAATGATAAAACACACTAATATTAAACATAAGAAAAAAGAATCACTGAAAAATCTATTTTTAAAGTTAAGTTATTCACAAACTAGTGATTCACACAAATTTTAAATAATTCAAAATATAAACTATTCAAATTTGTAAACTACCGGCACTAATAGAAAGTTTATAATTTTTTGTACCTAAAGCAAAAATATTCCAAAAAAACTCTAAATACAGCAAAAAACAACTCAAAAATAAATAAACCAAAAATAAACCTAAAGCAAAAAAAATAAGAAAATAAAAAAGCCCACCTACTGGGCCAGAGCGGCCTGCATACGACTAGAAACCCAACCTGTTGTTGGGCCAGGATGCAGGCCCGCAAGCCCAGGAGGACCACAGGCAGAGTAGGAGAGGTAGGCCCAGAAGGCCTGCTATTGAGAGGAGCTCAATGCAGTGCCCGCGCCGGGGCTTATAAACTGGTCCTGGCGCTCCTCAACTAGCAAGGTGGGACTAAACTTCTGCGCCCCTCGCCTGGCAGCGCACACCCTTTAGTACTGGGTCGTGGCTCCAACCGGTACTAAAGGGTGGGTCTTTAGTACCGGTTGGTGCCACCACCCAGTACTAAAGGGTGTGCGCTTCCCGCCGCTTGGCCTGGCCAGAACAGACCTTTAGTACCGGTTAGTGGCTTCAACCGGTACTAAAGGTTGTTCTATATAAGAAAACACTTCAAAAAAAAATCAGTTTCTCATCTCTCCCTCTGCTTCTTTCTCTTCTGCCCCGTCGCCGCCGCCCCTCGCCGCCGCTCCTCGTCGCCGTCCATCGCCGTCCCCGTCGCCGTCGCCGTCGCCGTCCCCTTCGTCCCCGTCGCCGCGCCCTGCCCCGTCGACGCGCCCCGCCCCGTCCTCCCGTCGTCCCCGCCCGGCCCGTCCCCGTCCCCGTCGTCGCCGCCCCGTCCCCATCCCCGTCGTCATCGCCCGTCTCCGTCCCCGTCGCCGCCCCCCCGTCGCCGCGCCTCGCCGGTGAGCTCCTGCCCCGGCCGCCATGTCCACAAACACACACACACATTGTTATAGAAATGTTAGCAATTTTTCTGTTTTTTAGTTATAGAAGTATTATAAATGTTTGTTATACAGAAATGTTATAAATTTTTCTGTTCTTTAGTTATAGAAATATTTATAGAAGTGTTAGCAATTTTTTCTGTTTTTTAGTTATAGAAATATTAGAAATGTTAGTTATATATATAGAAATGTTAGAAATTTTAGAGTTATTTTTAGCTAGATGAATTAGATTAATGTCAAATTGTTAGAATTTGCATATAGAATTTTAGTTATCACAATCCAATCATTTAAAAAATGTTACTTTTTGCGGGCATATAGTATTTGTTCTCGACGATGCCCGGCCCGCATCCTCGCCGTCGACCCGTTCGCCATGACGTCCGGCTGACCCATGTCCGGGACTGGGCTCCGCCGGGCTGGCACTGGGAGGTGCTACCTGGAGGGGCGCGCCGCTTGGTGAGGAACCCGGCCTCGGGTCCCGTCGTCGACCCTGATCTCCTTTGGTGGCGTTCGCGTGGGCCACATTCGGTGCAGAGGGAGCCGGCCCCGCCGGAGGTGGTGCGTCGTCGTGTCAGGGAGGAGGACGAGCACGTCCATCGCTACATGGCTGCTATGGACGTCAGGTTCTCCAATACCTGGCAGGTTCTTTGGGCAGATGACCGGAGATATGATCCTGTGATGGTTCCTTGTCTTTGGGTGTCCACCGCCCGCGCCCCAGGAACCGCGAGTGGCCTAGATTCTTCTGTAGTATTCGATCTTTATTAGCTACCTAGCCAGTGATGTATTCGAGATTATATATTATTCGAGACGATGTATTCGAGATTATATATTATTCGAGACGATGCATATTATGTACTATATGATTCAGTTTTTCCTTATTGATTGCATCCATGCATTGTAATTTGAATACTAAATTGTTTTATATTTCTTCTGTATTAGTTAAATAAAAGCTATGGCGGACAATACCGGCAGAGAGGGAGAAGAGGCCCTGTTCGAGATCATACGCAGCCCTAACAGGCCAGATGATCTGAATGAAGCAAATGACGGCTCCCAATATCTGAACAATACCGGGGAGGGTGATGATAAGATATTCGATCTCGACGACCGAGCTGATGAAGTCATGAACTATGATTATGATTATGATGACGCAGACAATGATTATGATGACGAATACAATGTTGATCTTGAAATAACAAAGACTACCGGCGAGGTATATTTATATAAGCAGGCATCTAGTGATCATCACATGTTTTTTTATTTGAAGATATATTAACGAATCGATCTTTCTTCTTTCAGCCCTCCGGATCGAGCAAATCTGCTTCTACAGACAGCAGGACAAAGCGCGGCCCGGGCAAAAAGTTGAAGGAGGGTGTAAAGTACAACATCGATTCCATCAAAGCTAGTGGCGAACCCCTCACGCCTAAGAACATTGCGAACAAGTTCGTTCGTCAGTGCGGAGTTCTTGTGAAGGACCAACTCCCGATCTCCATTCAAGAATGGAAAGAGCCAAAAACTAAACGCCCAGATGTTACTTGGGTCGACGACAGAGCAAAACAAAAGCTTTGGGAATCTCTGATGGAACATTTCACCCTACCAGATTATTTCACTGATGCAGATGTGCAGAAAGTCAAGGACGCTGCTCTTAAGAAGATGGCAATTGCATTCAACACCCACAAGAAAACTGTATGGGCCAACTACCTAGCTGCAGAAAGGAAGACTCCAGAATTCAAGGGAACACTGGAGAAGCAAAGAGAACACTGGCCCGCTTTCGTGAAATTCAAGGAATCAGAATTATCTAAGGAACGGTCGAGAAAAAACAAGGCCAATGCCGCAAAAAAGACGCAGTTCCATAGGCTGGGTCCAGGTGGCTACGCGGTGGCAATGCCTAAGTGGGATAAGTCTGAGCAAGAGATGGAGGATGCAGGGGTCACTCCGGTTACTAGGAGCTGGCCCCCAGGTGCAGAACTTGGTTCTATGCGCATGGGGGGGGGCGTTGGACCTGAAGACAGGCCTGGTTTCGAAGAAGGCAAGTCTAAAAGGAGCCGAACAAAAGTTACTTGACACAATAGAAGATGCTCGAAAGGGGGTGTTCACGCCCAACAGAGAGAACGACGAGCTTACGCGCGCCCTGGGAAATCCTGAACACCCGGGAAGAACACGAGGCAAGGGCGTTATTCCCTGGTATGAGGGCTTTTCGGAATGGAACGACGACTACAGGACCCGTGCAAGAAAGAAGATGGAGGAGGAGAAGAAGAGGAAGCTGGAGGAGGAGCAGAGGAAGCAGGACGCGGAACGCCTTCAAGGCCTAGAAGCAAGGCACGCGGACTTGGCACTCAAATTCCAGCAGCAGCAGCAGCAGATCGACTCACTTAGCCAGGAAAGGGGGTCTCAGCAGCGGCAGCAGCAAGCGGATGATCATCCAGCATTGGATAGCACCGTCCCATCCATGCCGAGAAGCAGCGTTGGTTCCGCCCCGGGCGACGCACTGCTGGATACATACCCTGTGGATGACATCATAGAGAACACTAACTGTGAGCTACACTTCAAAATGAAGAACATATCCATGAAGGTGGCGGACGCCGTTGCTTTTACAATTACCCCCGAAGCAACCTTCCATTGCGCCCCGATTCCAGCGGGCTATGCTCGTGTCTTGGTTGATGAGGTGGTGGACCCATATTCGGGGCTACAGCTTGACATTCCTGGAGGTGACGACGAGCACACACTGGGAGAGGCCATACATTGTATCATCCTATGGAGAAAGGATTGCATCATCTTTCGAAGTCCACCGACACCGCGTCTGCCGACTCCTCCTCGAAGTCCGCCACCGTGTCAGCAGACTCCCGCTCCTCCAAGTCCACGAATGCGTGAGCAGACTCCTGCTTCAAGTCCGGCACAGCGTCAGGCCACTCCTCCTGTTTCAAGTCCGACACCGTGTCAGGCCACACCTCCTGCTTCAAGTCCGGCACAGCGTCAGGCCACACCTCCTGCTTCAAGTCCGACACCGTGTCAGGCCACACCTCCTACTTCATGTCCGGCACAACGTCAGGCCACTCCTCCTGCTCCAACTCAGCCCTGTCAGCCGTCTCCGCCGCCTCAGTAATCGCAGAAGAGACACACCGCAGCTATGGTGCGTAGTGGTACGAGTCGAGGTAGTACAGGAAGTACATGCGGAGACAAGCGATATAAATATGGTCCAAGCAGCCTCGCTCCTCTTCCTCAGAGGCCTTACGACATGACCGAGGAGCAAAACGATGCCATAGTGCGGGCCGAAGTGGACGCCTATTTTGGACCGAAACCGGCACCGCCGCCGAGGGAGAAAGTGCCTGAGGAAAAGATTGACCACTTCATTCGTATGGCTAGACCACCAGCTCCCAAGCATGTTGACTCAGACTATGAGCGCCAAATCAGGAAGGTACATCGAGCACGACTACAGAAAGAAGCGAGCTCGAGCTCGAGCCAACAAGCAGCTGTCAAAAAATGCGGGAAAACCGTTCCCCAGCTGGGAGAACAGGCGGCGCAATCGACCCCCCCGCTTGTTGTGCCAACAACACATGAGAGTACGCGCGCCCAATATTATTGTGGGCAAACCGTTTACGTTCCCGAGCTGGGCGATGTGGTAATAACCGAGGAGCATATAATGCAGGCTGAAATGCTCAAGATCACTGTTGGACAACTCCTCGATATCGAGCCCATGTCTCCGCTTAGAGAGGAGGAAATAAAACGGAAATATGTCCGGGGCCAACCTTTGGTCGAGCCCGAGGAGGTCAAGAACCTCCCAACGAGAATGTATGAATTGCATGATTGGTACATGAAAATTACCAAGAGTTCCAATCGAGAGTCCCTCATGGTGCAAGTCGAGGAAGATCATTACTTCCATAAGAAAGCTCTGTCCGTTGAGTATTCAGAACTATTTCAGTTATTCAATCAAGATGCACTCGACAAATCTATCGTCAGTTGCTATTGTCTGTAAGTGATTTCTTTCTGTAATTTAAGTCTCAAGCTAGCTCTAGTGCTCATTGATTGATCATTAATTACCTGTAATTATATATCCTCACTATATATTCTTTTCTGTGGTATTATGCAGGATGAAGATGTATGAAATGAAAAAAGCTGGACGCTATGGCATTGGGTTCATTGATCCAAATACCGTTAATGAATACACATGGAAATTGGAATGGTGTAGACAAGATGTAGAGAAAAACATGCTAGAGTTCTTGAAGCGCCTCAATAGCAATGAAGATATACTACTTCCTTACAACTTCGAGTGAGTCACACTGTCTTGTACTACAAATTCTGTTTTTGCTTACTAGCTAGATGCTAATAAGTGTATAGGGTTTAGGGTTATAGTTGATTAGTGTTATGCACATGCCCGCTTAATTTATACATGCAAACGTATGCGCATTCAGGTTCCACTGGATCTTGTTAGACATTAAAGTTGACGAAGGAAAAGTTGAAGTACTGGAATCACTACTTAAAAAAGAAAGTGACTACAACATCGTGAAGGGGATAGTCAACAGGTAATTTCAATCATTATTAACTATATCTCGGCCTATTTAGTTCGTCATTTCCTGATATGAACTATTTTTAATAACCCCTTTATTAATTTTCTTTGCCGGCGGGCAGGGCTTGGGCAAAGTACATCAAGGTGACTCCAGGAAAATGGTGAGAAAAGCTATTTTGGTATCGACCCAAGGTAAGTAATTAAGTAGTACTAGCTAGCTAGCTACCATCTCTTTAATTCTTGTTTCAATATCATTAATTAATTATCATGCTTGATTAATTATTACCTGATTAAATTCCATTCTCGTAAAGGCCTTGAAGCAGGCGCCGGGGACTGATCTGTGTGCATTCTACGTTTGCGAGAACATTCGCATGATGGCATCCGAAAGGAGTAGATCTGATAGACAGGACTGGGTACGTTTGTCAGAAACTATTCATAAATTTTTACACCATTATCGATATCTAGTCACATAACTAATACACATGCATATTGATCTCCTTCTTAACAGTTCAGAGAGGTGCGGGAGCAGCTCCTACCAACGGAGCGCATACTAGCACTTCAAGAGGAAATAGCGGGATTTTTGCTCGACCAGGTCATAGATCCCAAAGGAGAATACTATTACCCGCTACCGCCCCCATGAACCACTTGTCATCGTGCTCCGAAGGCACCAAGGCAACATGTAGGATAAATTGTATTTATATACATGTGTATGTGTGAATAATTAATGGTGGTTGTGAGACATTGGATTATATATATATATATATATATATATATATATATATGATCGGTTCTACGAGAAAATCTATTTATATATATGCATAACATGTACAATATGTAGTATCGTAAAATACCAGCAAACAAAAAAGAATTAAATGGAAAACACAAAATTAATGGAAAAATAAAAATTAAAACCAAAACCCCCCCAAACATTTAGTACCGTTTGGTGGTACCAACCGGTACTAATGGTCTACCAGCACCCGGGCTTGGCTCGTGCCACGTGGTGGCACTTTAGCGCTGGTTCGTGCCGAACCGGTAGTAAAGGGGGGCTTTAGTCTCCACTCTTTAGTGCCGGTTGGAGAACCGGCACTAAAGGCCCTTACGAACCGGCGCTAAAGCCCGGTTCTGCACTAGTGGCAGTAAACTAAATGATCAAGTGCTAAGCTAACGGAATGGGTTAAGTCAATCACATCATTCTCCTAATGATGTGACCCCGTTAATAAAATGAGAACATATGTCTATGGCTAGAAACTCAACTATATTTGATTAACGAGCTAGTCAAGTAGAGGCATACTAGTGACAATATGTTTGTCTATGTATTCACACATGTATTATGTTTCCGGTTAATACAATTTTAGCATGAATAATAAACATTTATCATGATATGAGGAAATAAATAATAACTTTATTATTGCCTCTAGGGCATATTTCCTTCATGTTTCCCATGTGCTCGCTGGTAGCGGAAACCCAAATTGGGTCGGATCACGTGCCTATGGTCCTGTCCACTGGGAGGACAGGCTCAAGCGAAGCCCCCGTTTCTTCTTTGAAACAACCTGGTTCAAAATCCCGGATTTCGACCAGGTGTTTAGGTGAAAGTGGGAAGCCTGTGTCAACAGGCTCAGCCCCAGCGGGGGCCCATGGAGCTTTGGGTCGCGTCTGGGGCGGGCCTCCGCGCGTCTCTCAAAGGCTGGGGAGCCAACCAAGGGCGCGAAGACAAACTTCAGCGGGCCCATTTAGTTCAGGAGCTCGCGGCTCTGGATGCCCAGGCCGATGCCCGCCCATTCTCGGAGCAAGAGTGGGCACACCGCTACGACCTGGAGGGGCGGGTGGTGGCGCTTCTTCGGTGTGAAGAAGAGTATTGGTGGAGGAGAGGGGGGCTCAAGTGGACCCTGAAAGGTGATACGAACACGAAGTATTTCAACGCCTACGCGAATGGTCGCCGCCGCAAGTGCGCTATCCTTCGACTGCAATCGGAGCAGGGGCTTCTGGTGCGTCAAGGTGACATCATGCGCCATGTCTATCAGTTCTACATCCAACTGATGGGCACTTGCGAACCCCCATTGGCTCGCCTACGCACGGACCTGTGGGGTCCGTCAGGTAGGGTGTCAGATGCCGAAAACGAGGAGTTACGCCTCGCTTTCACTCCTCAGGAAATCGACACAGCCGTCCACGGCATGAAGTCTGACACGGCCCCCGGCACGGATGGCTGGCCGGTGGCCATGTTCAAGCGCTTCTGGCCTCTTCTTCAGGGTCAGATCTTCGGAGTGTGCAACGGTTTTATGCGTGGAGAAGTGGATATCTCCCGCTTGAACTTCGGGATCCTCTCCCTAATCCCTAAAGTGCAGGGTGCGGATAATATTAGGCAATTTAGACCCATTGCGCTAATCAACGTGCCTTTTAAAATATGTTCAAAAGCCTGCTCTACGTGCCTGACTCCCGTTGCCTGTCGCATTATTAGTAGACATCAGTCCGCGTTAATTCGAGGGCGTAACATTCTGGAGGGGCCTCTCGCCCTGCTCTGGATTGTCCATCCGCTCAAACGCACGCGACAGCCCGCGATTCTTCTAAAACCCGATTTCGAAAAAGCATATGACCGTGTAAACTGGGACTTTCTTAGGCAGGTCCTCTTGGGAAGAGGTTTCTCGCCCGTATGGGTCCACCGCATGCTTCAGCTGGTCTCGGGGGGCTAAACAGCAATTGCGGTCAATGCCGAAGTAGGTCACTACTTTCGCAATAAGCGGGGGCTGCGTCAGGGTGACCCAGCTTCTCCATTGTTGTTCAACTTTGTGGCCGATGCCTTGGATGCAATGTTGGACAGAGCTCGGATGGCTGGCCACCTAAGGGGGGTTGCCAACCATTTGGTTCCGGGCGGGGTTTCCCATTTATAGTATGCAGATGATACGATGCTGCTGTTCGAGCCTGACAGACATAGCATAGCTACGGTCAAAGCTATCCTGTTGAGCTTCGAGCTTATGTCTGGCGTAAAAATCAACTTCCACAAATGCGAAGTGATTTCCATGGGGATGGGGCCGGATGAGAGTCAGGAAGTGGCAGATCTGCTCAACTGCAAATTGGGCACTCTCCCATTTCAATACCTAGGTCTACCTATGGGGGATCGGGCCCCTACCATGATGGACTGGGCCCCTCTTTGCAATACGGTAGCTGGCCGGGTTGGGCCGTGGCGAGGTAGATTCATGTCGTCGGGAGCACGGCTAATCCTAACCAATTCTAGTCTATCCTCGCTTCCCATGTTTACCATGGGACTGTTTTTGCTTACCGACGGTGTGCACTCCAAGCTTGACATGCCGCGGTCCCGCTTCTTCTGGGAAGGAGCCAGCCCCAGACGGAAGTATCACCTCTTCAAATGGACGGCCGTGTGCCGTCCCAAGTCCCAGGGGGTTTGGGGGTGATGAACTCCAGGCTGATGAATGTGGCATTGATGTGCAAATGGATCTGGAAGTTGTCCCAAGGGGAAACTGGGCTATGGGCAGACCTGCTGAAAGCCAAGTACTTCCCGATGGGCCATTTCTTTGCGGCCACACGGAGGGGATCTCCCTTTTGAAACTCCATCCAGGAGCTCAAACCAATCTTCTCCATGGGGGCTAAGTTTCAGGTTAAAGACGGCTGCTCAGCGCGATTCTAGATGGACCTTTGAATTGGCGATCAACCTCTCTGGTCCAGATTCAGAGATTTGTTTGACATAGCGCTTGAACCACACATCTTTGTGGATCAAGCTATGGCTGAGTCCCCGCCGGTGTTATTGTTCCGTCGTGAAATCACTGGCTCGGAGACGACAAGTTTGGGAAACTTGTTGACACTTTTTGAGGGGGTAGTCTTATCCCAAGGCTCGGACGTAGTGACGTGG
The DNA here is from genome assembly GCF_018294505.1 of Triticum aestivum. Lineage (NCBI taxonomy): Eukaryota > Viridiplantae > Streptophyta > Magnoliopsida > Poales > Poaceae > Triticum > Triticum aestivum. The sequence goes on from NC_057811.1 coordinate 449,923,415, forward strand.
CGCCTCAACGCCTCCGGCAAGTTCTCCATAAACTCCCTTTACCGAGTTCTCGCTAGGGGCACCCACCAGCAAGTAGCTTCCGGGCTATGGAAAGCTAGGTTGGCCCTCAAAATCAAGGTTATCTTTTGGCAAATGTGTCGGGTCAAGCTCCCCACATCCGTGAACATTGCCAAACGCGACGGTCCGTCCAATGGGTCCTGTGCAGTATGCGGGGAGCCTCAAACCGCTAACCACGTATTCTTCCAGTGTCACCTGGCCCGGTTTGCGTGGACCGCGGTCCGCGAGGCCGCTGGCCAGGATTGGGATCCTAGGTCTTGTTCCGAGTTGTGCGCTCTCTTGTCATCGATCAATGGTACCGCTAGACGTGTCATGTGGTGCTGCGTGGGGGCGTTACTCTGGGCACGTTGGCGTATTAGGAACAAACTTACTATTGAGGGAGTCTTCCCCTCCCTGCTGATGTAATCTTCAAATGTGTCATCTTTTTGCAACAGTGGCGCCGTTGGGAAGGCGCCAAGACGTTGATCTCCTGCAGCTCGCTCTTGCCCGTCTTCGTCAGGTCTACGCTCTGGCGAGAGCTCCTGCGCCGCCCCCGTAGGGAGTTGTGGCACCTTTCGGCACCTTAGCTGCGAGCCTGCGTGCTCTGTTCTAGCCGTCTTCGGCGTGTAACCCGAAACTTGCTCCCCTCCCCTCACTTGATCTTTTGAGGGTCTCGGACGTGTTGTAAGACTTTATTCGCGTGTACGCTGCCTATTGTGGGCTTTATTCAGTTAAAACCGGACGCTCCTAGCGTCTTTGTTAAAAAAAAAATTCAAATCTGGGCAACAACGCATTTCCTCGTGGGGTTATGGGTCTTCTTGTCCATTTCCTTGCAGGATACATCCCACATAATTAAGGGAAAGCTTCCATCCTGATTCGCTTGCTTTTTTTCCATAATTACGTGGGACGTGTAGATGTCGCACATCGCATGCAGATTCTTGAATTTCCTTTGAAACCTGTAGATGTAAACATATCCTCTTCATCGGAGAAACAAAAACGAAATTGATCGTGGTACTCGGTACTTCCCTTATCAAAGCATTCATCTATCGTCCGACCTAGCAGGCGGCCAGCCGGACGCTCAGAAACATGTCGCCATCCAGTGCTCGGTATCCACACAGCCGCCAGAGGGACTGGGCGAACCTGGACGCCGGACCGGCTGGGCTGGTTGCCGAGCACGTCCTGCGCAACGACCTCGTCGACCTCGTCCGCTTCCGCGCCGCGTGCAGGCCGTGGCGCGCGTGCTCCGGCCACCTGCGCCCGCTGGGCGTTCTAGACCATCGGTTCCATCCCCGGCGCTGGATCATGCTCCCGAATGAACATAGTTGTTAAGTATATTATGTACGTGTATATTTGTGTATAGGGCCCACCTCCTGTCTTCTCTGTATAGTTGAGGTTGTGGCCCCCCTCTGTACTTATATATACGTGCCTGGTGCACCGATCAATATATCGCGATTGCACAGCCCACATCTTTCCCTTCTACATGGTATCTATCGCAGCACGGTCCTAACCCTAGCCGCCGCCGCCGCTTCACCCCGCCGCCGCCGCCGCCACCGACCCCTCAGTCGCCGCCGCCGCCGCCGCCCTCCCACCACCCGCGCCGTCCGCCGCCGCCGCGGCCTCTTCCGCCGCCGCCGCCGCCGATCGCCTGCTTCCGCACCCTAACCCGCGCCGCACCTCCCCAACCCGCGCCGCCCCACTCTCCCCTCCCATCCCGTGCCGCGCCTCCTCCCTAGCCGCGTCGCACCCGCCCCGCCAAAACCCTAACCCTAGCCGCTAGCCGCACCTCCACCCCGCACCATGAGCTCCTCCGCCTCCACCATCTCCAACCCGTTCGCTGGTCCCGATGTCACCCTCGTCCGCGACCTCAACATCCATGAGCGTGTCCCGGTGAAGCTTGATCAAAACACCGCGTCCTACACTGCTTGGAAGCGGTATTTTTCGCTTGTGTTCCGTGAGTACCTCCTGCACGGCCACGTGGACGGCACCGTGGACTCGGCCCTCATGATCAACGACGAGGAGTGGATGATCCTCGACGCCACCATCATCCGCTGGTTCTACCTCACCATCTCCAGCGACCTCTTCCACACCGTCGTGAACGACGACGACGACGCCTACGCGGTCTGGACCAAGCTCAACGGCCTCTTCACCGACAATCGGCTGCAGCGCAAGGTCCTTCTCCACGGCGAGTTCTATGGCTGCCAGCAGCTTGACTCGTCCATCGACGATTTTTGCATGCGCCTCAAGAAGCTTGCCGATGAGCTCCGTGACCTCGGGGAGACGATCGGCGACGAGCTCCTCATCAGCACCCTCACCGCCGGACTTGACGAGGATTTTGGGAACGCCGCGTCCAACCTCACCCTCATCCCGGAGCCGGCCTTCGCTAAGGTGGTGGCGTACACTAACCTGGAGGAGCGCCGGATGCGGATGGCGCGACCCACACCGCCCTCGTCGCCGGCACCCGCGGAGGCCAAGCCCTGCCGACTCCGCGCCCGACGCCGCGCCAGCCGGCGGCGCCTGCCTTCCCGCCCGCCCCGGCAGCTCCCTTCCCGCCGCCCCAGCCGGCGGCCAATGGGGGCGGGGGGGGGGGGTCGTCGCGGCGGCCGCAAGCAGGGGGCCGCGGGCACTCAGGGAGGAGCGCCCCGCCCGCCGCAGCAGCCGGCCCCGTGGTACGCTGGCCAGAACCCTTGGACCGGCGTTGTGCATGCCTACTCCATGCCGGTTCCCCGTGCCCCTGCCCCTGGTATCCTTGGCGCCCGGCCACCGTCGCACCAGGCATTCTACGCCGCGCCTCAGCCCTATGCGGCGCCCTACGGCCAGCAGGAGCAGCCAGGCGGGCTGCCGCCGCTGCCCCTGACGGCCCCGCCGCACCCTCTCCCACCGGCGCCATGGGACCCGGCCCTTCTGGCGGCTCTTCACACTGCCCCTTCACCATCCAGCTACACCGGCGGCGGCGACTGGTACATGGACACCGGTGCCACCGCGCATAGGGCCGCGTATCCCGCTAACCTCCACACCTATCCCGTCCACACTTCCAACCGCATCACCGTCGGTGACGGCTCCTCTCTTCCTATCACTCACATTGGTCATGCATATTTTCCGTCTAACTCCACTCCAATATCCATGTCTAATGTCTTAGTTTCTCCTGAGCTTATTAAAAATCTTGTTTCTGTTCGTTCTCTTACACGTGAAAATCCTGTTACCGTTGAATTTGACGAATGTGGTTTTTCTGTTAAGGACGCTCGCACCCGGATGGTACTCCACCAATGTGACAGCCCCGACGAGCTCTACCCGGTTCACTCCGCCACCTCCACCACTTCCGCCGCCCCTGTCGCCCTCGCCATCGGAGTGGATCTTTGGCACCCTCGCTTGGGTCATCCCAATCCCGCCACCCTTCGTCATATACTTCGGAGTTTTTCTTTCACGTGTAATAAGAACGAGGATCACTCATGTCATGCATGTCGCCTCGGCAAACATGCTCGTCTCCCGTTTAGGGCTTCTTCTCATGTTGCATCGTACCCGTTTGAGTTAATTCATAGTGATGTTTGGACCTCTCTTGTTGCCAGTAATACGGGTTATCTTTATTATCTTGTCATACTTGATGATTTTTCGCATTATGTGTGGACCTTCCCGTTGCGCCGCAAGTCGGATGCTATATCCAGTCTCGCCGCCTTCTACTCCTATGTTCTCACGCAGTTTGGTCGTCCCATCCTCGCGCTGCAGACAGATAACGGGAAGGAGTTCGACAACCTAGCTGTTCGTACTCTCCTCACCAAACATGGCACGACGTTTCATCTCACTTGCCCGTACACCTCGCAGCAGAACGGTCGCGCTGAGCGTATCCTTCGCACTCTTAATGACTGCGTTTGGACTCTCCTCTTTCATGCCAACACTACAAAAAAAAGACATATCCATGACATTTTGGGCCGAACGAATTTTTTTTCTGTCATACATATGACACTTCTATGACGATAATTGTGACAAAACCCGGTATCATCATAGATGTGTTGGGCTCCTACTTCTATGATGAAAAATCATGACAGAAAATAGGCTTTTCGTCCTGGGCGGGCCGGAGACGCGGCTGCATGACATTCTTTGGGCCGTCCATGACGGAAAAAACCGTGGTAGAAGAGAGGGCGAGGAAAATTTCGGGGAGTTCCCGGTTAAGGTGGGAGGTCGGGGGCCGAGCGATGCGCGTTTCTCTCGTACAAGTACGCGCGTGTGTGCGAGGCGTGGGCTCTAACTGAACCCGAGCGAGGCGTTGGGCTCTAACTGAACCCGAGCGATTGCACTGCAGGCTACGCGTTACTGAACCCGATCGAGCGATTCCTTCGCTACTGCGGCTAACTGAAGCCGATCGATGCTGCCTCTGGGATGAACAATGAGCGTTGGGGGGGGGTGTTGGATGAACAGTGAGTGGTGGCGTTGCCTCTGGATGAACAGGACCCCGTGGTGTGGTGGAGGGCTGGATGAACAGTAGACGGTGGAGGGGTGCCCGTGGAGGGGTGGTTGAACAGGACCCCGTGGTGTGGCGGGCTAGATGAACAGTAGATGGTGGAGGGGTGCCCGTGGAGGGGTGGTTGAACAGTAGCCGGTGGAGTAGCGCGCGGTGGAGGCTGGATGAACAGGAGCCCGTGGAGGCTGGAGGAGGTCGACGGTAGCCCGTGGAGGCTGGAGGAGGTCGACGATGGAGATGAACAGTATCCCGTGGAGTCCCGTTTTGTGGTACGCCACACCCCTCCCGATGAACAGGACCCCCGTTTCGATCGTAGGAGGTCCGTTTCGTCCGTTTTGCGGTACGCCACACCCCTCCCGATCAAAAGGACCCCCGTTTCGACCGTAGGAGGTCCGTTTCGTCCGTTTTGCGGTACGCCACACCCCTCCCGATCAACAGGACCCCCGTTTCGACCGTAGGAGGTCCGTTTCGTCCGTTTTGCGGTACGCCACACCCCTCCCGATCAACAGGACCCCCGTTTCGACCGTAGGAGGTCCGTTTCCTCCGTTTTGCGGTACGCCACACTCCTCCCGATCAACAGGACCCCCATTTCGACCGTAGGAGGTCCGTTTCCTCCGTTTTGCGGTATGCCACACCCCTCCCCATGAACACGACGCATTCCGTTGCCTCCCCATGAACACGACGCATTCCGTTGCCTCCCCATGAACACGACGACAACACTGTTTCTCCGTTCCGACCCAGCCATGTACACGAGCCCTAGCCGTACGTATGCGCGAGTAGGCGTTCGAGACCCCGCCCGTATGTACACATACGTGGCCGTATTTTCTTTCTTGCACCCTGGCCGCTGTACGTACGTGTACATGCTACATGCGCGCCTCTACTACGACACGTACGCGCCTCTACTACGACACGTGCGCGCCTCTACATCCACCAGTATATATGTACGTACACGTTCGCGACCAGAATGACAACGCTACGTACGCTTCGACTAGGTGGGTCCCGACTGTCAGGCACTTCCTTGCCTGCAAAGATGTAGCTGGTGGGTTCCAGCAGTCAGGGGGCGAATCGTTTTTTTTTTGCCCGGACGCACTTCCTTCCGTGCGAAGATGTAGCTGGTGGGTCCCAGCAGTCAGGGGCAAACGTTTTTTTCGCGAAATACGGTGGCCCGTCTGATGGGTCCCCGCTGTCAGGTGGAGGAATAATTATTTTGCACGTAATAAGGAGGCACTTCCTTGCTGCGGCCGTGGACCCAGCTGTCAGCCTCTCCACGTACAGTCCACGTCCGATGGAAGCCGTTCCTTGACCACGTTGACCACGCCGCGCCGAGAGTACCAAGGCGGTGGACGACAGCGAGGCCTAGGAAGGGGACGACATGGAGCCGGGGAAGACGCGGCAGTGGATGCCCACGCGTAGAGGAGTACGAGGGTTCACTGGTTCGCTGCGGTGTGAGGCTGCCGTCGCCGCAGAATAACAGGGGGTGTGGGTGAGTAGAGGGATGGCCTAGCCAGCGGTGGGAGTAGTAGGGGCGGTGAGGCCTCCGCCGCATCGCAGCCGGCCACGGGAGGCAGGAGCACGAGGCATGACCGGCGCTGGTTTGGGCGGCTGGAGCAAGAAGACCAGAGGTTGAAGAAGCACTACGGCCGTTGGATGGACATCGTACGGTGACTGGAGCTAGAATCGTGCATATTGACTAAGTTGACAAAGCCCTCCGTCCCCGTCAACTTAGTAGGCCGACAAGTCAGCCTGCCACTATACTGGGTCCCAGCTAACAGGGGGAGTAATCATTTTTTTCTGTGTAATAAGGAGGCACTTCCTTGCGTGCGAAGATATAGCTGGTGGGTCTGAGCTGGCAGCGGCGGTAATGTTTTTTTCGCGAAATACAGAGGCCCTTTCGGTGGGTCCCTGATGTCAGGTGGAGGAATCATTATTTTGCGCGTAATAAGGAGGCATTTCCTTGCGTGCGGCCGTGGACCCAGCTGTCGGCCTCTCCACGTACTGTCCACTTCAGATGCATGTCGGTCGTTGACCATGTTGACCAGGCCGCGCCGAGAGCACCAGGGCGGTGGACGACGGCGAGGCCTAGGAAGGGAACGACACGGAGGCAGGGAAGACTCGGCAGTTGTTTCCCACGCGAAGGGGAGTACGACTGTACGAGGGTTTACTGGTTCGTCTGCCGTCGCCGGAGAATAACAGCAGGTGTGGGTGAGTAGAGGGATGGCTAGGCCAGCGATGGGAGTACGGTGGGGCGGTGAGGCCTGCGCGGCAGCAGAGCCGGCCGCGGGGAGGAGGGAGCAGGCAGTCCCGCCGGCGCTTGTTTGAGCGGCTGGAGCAGGAAGAGCAGAGATTGAAGAAGCACGACGGCCGTTGGATGGCCATCCAACAGTCACTGCTTATGCGTCAACCTTTTTTAGGAAAGCCTCAAATCTGTGGAAAACAGCATACAACCCATCTGCCATTATTTCTAATAATTTACAGCCCATTTGCTAATTATTAAGGTTTTTTTGGAGCCCATAGTCTTTTTGTTAGCATTAGAGCCCATATTGTGGCCACGGTTAAAAAATTATACGAAATTTTGCATATTTCGGTGCGGTCCGAACTGTTTTTAATCCCGAAATTTCGACTCACATTCAAACTGATTTTAAAAATAAATGTATATCAATATAAAATCCAACAAATTCTCCACGCATAAAAATTAATGTAATTTAAAATCTCGAAATGAAAAAAAGATATTTGAAACTAATTGCCGGTTTGATGTGTTTTAAAAATGTACAGCCCATTTCTCATTACTGATGGCCATTTTCTCGGCCAGCCGAATGAAAGCTCTCCTCGTCTTGAAAGATTTGCAGCCCAACAGGCCCGACAAAGCGACTTACTTGGCAAATCACAAAAAACTGGGCTGTGGCCGTGGACCCAGCTGTCAGCCTCTCCACGTACAGTACTCTTTTGATGAAAGTCGTTCCTTGACCACGTTGACCACGCTGCGCGGAGAGCACCACGGCGGTGGACGACGGCGAGGCCTATGAAGGGGACGACGCGGAGCCGGGGAAGACGCGACACTGGAAGCCCGCGCGGAGAGGAGTACGAGGGTTCACTGGTTCGGCTGCGGTGTGAGGCTGCCGTCGCCGCAGGGCTTGGCCAGCGGTGGGAATAGTAGGGGCGGTGAGGCCTCCGCCGCAGCACAGCCGGCCACGGGAGGCAGGAGCATGCGGCACGACCGGCGCTGCTTTGGGCGGCTGGAGCAAGAAGACCAGAGGTTGAAGAAGCACTACGGCCGTTGGATGGACATCGTACGGTCACTGGAGCTAGAATCGTTCATATTGACTAAGTTGACAAAGCCCTTCATCCCCGTCAATTTAGTAGGCCCACAAGTCAGCCTCCCACCAAGGTGGGGCCCAGCTAGCCGGGGGAGTATTCGTTTTTTATGCGTAATAAGGAGGCACTTCCGGTGGGTCTGAGCTGACAGCGGGGGGAATGTTTTTTTTCGCGAAATACGGAGGCCCGTTAGGTGGGTCCCAGCAGTCAGGGGGCAAACGTTTTTTCGCAAAATATGGTGGCCCGTCCAGTGGGTCCCTGCTGTCAGTTGGAGGAATCATTATTTTCCGCGTAATAAGGAGGCACTTACTTGTTGCGGCCGTGGACCCAGCTGAGACTCTCCACGTACAGTATACTTCCGATGGAAGTCGTTCCTTGACCACGTTGACCTCGCCGCGTTCCGTTGCATGCATGCGTCCATGGGCGTGGTGCGTCCCCACTGTCAGCCTCTCACGTACAGTCATCTTCCGATGACTCTCGGTTGTTGACCACGTTGACCACACCGTGCAGAGCGCACCCAGACTGGAACGACCCGGAGATGGGGAAGACGGGGCAGTGGAGTCGCAGATGGAGAGGAGTGGGAAACTTCACTGGTTCGGGTGCGTCGCAGCACAGCCGCGGTGCCGCCCACGGGAGACAGGAGCAAGAACAGAGGTTGAAGAAGGAGCACGGCTGTTGGATTAACATCCAACGGTCAAGCTGCTAGAATCATTTGTTGATTAAGTTGACAAAGCCGTGCGTACACGTCCACTTAGTAGGCCCACAAGTCAGTCACCAAATCTGACGGGTCCGAGCTGTCAACGGGATGAATAATTTTTTCCGCAAAACAAGGAGGCACTTCCTTCCGTGCGAAGATACAGCCGGTGGGTCCCAGCTGTCAGGTGGAGAAAAAAAGTTTTTCGTAAAACAAGGAGGTACCTCCTGTAGCTGGTTCGAATCCAAACCTAGACTATGACTATATATGCTGCTATGCTACTCTGCAAGTAATGAAACTGACATGTCCAACGTTCGCTTCTCCTCTTCTCTACTTACTCTGCCTACCATCAGAAGCTTTGGCCGCAGCAACCATGTCCGGTGGCTGCTCGTCCACCTGCTCTTCAGCAGGCAACAACCAGATATGCGCCAAGTCGCCACCCGTACCATCGCCTGTGGGTCTCATCACACCCCCGCCGGCACGGCACCGCAGCCGATTGCTCATCGCAACCCGCTGCCGTTGGTGTGGTGCCACTGCTGCAAATCACGCAGAGTCATCCGTCGCGTCTAAACCACTATCCGCAACCCTGGCCGAGTCTTCTACAAATGCCCGAATCATGGGGTAATAATATGTTTAAGTGTTGTTCTGCTGCTTTCAGTTGCTGATTTTTTTAATAGTTTGGTTGGTGATCTTCCAATTTGATTCGTGCAGAAAAGGGAAGATTCGTGTGATTTGTATTTCTGGGAAGTTGCTGATGTGGGGGAATGCAACTACGCTGATTATTTGGTTAGCCGAGGAATCCCAATACCAGCAGGTTGGGGTGTTGGACAAGTAACTGAAGGAACGGCAGAAGAGGAAGATGCAGAGCAGAAGGTTAAAGATGCAGTTCCTCTGATCATGGCCAAGCAACAGCTGCTGAACGGCCTTGACAGCAATGAGGAGATGAAAGAGCTTGTGAAGATAATGGGCAAAATCGATGTGCTCTGTAGGATGATTGTCTCTTTATTTGTAGTGTATGTAGCACTCGTGATGTATTCAGTGGCTACGACATGAGCACTTTGCTGAAACTAGTAATGAATGAAACCTGTGTAGCAGGCTGGGCGTAGTGTTGTGAACATCTAATGATTTCTATTAACAGAAATCAGGGGGTATCCCCTTTTGCTCATATAAATAAATAAATAGCAGAGGCCCTGTCGGGTCAGCTTTGTTCTCATTCGAAGACGTCGAGCAAATTGCAGTCCAACAGCAAACTATGTCATCAAATTCAAGTTTCACAGCCAAATATTAGTACAACTAAACAACAATGTCATCATGTTTTAGTTCTCATACAATCACCAAACACAAATAAGCATACATAACAAGTGATGTTCTCACAGCAAAGTACTAAACAACATGTTCATCAGGTTTCAGTTGTCATAGCAAACACAATTTCACATAGTAGATAAAAAGACGTCTTCTGACAGGCAAATACGACAAAAGCAATGTAATCATCATCCGCAGCAGCAGCGTCAACATCTTCGCCATGTGTATCAGTCTGAATCGTAATTCCCCACGGTGTCATCTTCTTCTTCGTCCTCAACGTCCTCGAACGTTGCTTCTTCTTGATCAACTCTTGTATGTCCACAGCACGACATGCAATCTTTTCGCCGGCGTCATTGATGTGATGGTTCTCAAAGATATTAGGAACATCTGTGTTATCTTGTACATCAGGAGCAGTGTAAGCATCATCTTGTTGTGCAACTTCATTAAACGAATTCCTCTGCTCAAACCTTTGCAATACTCTCCAGTCATCGCTACGTGCAAATGTGTCTTCCAAGAAAAATATCTGTGTTGCTTGATTTGCCAAAATAAAAGGCTCGTTGGTCTGGTACGCCGCCCTGACATTGATGGATTTGAAATAATCATCAGCTCTGGGTTTTGCGATCCTGGAAAACAGGTTATACCAACGACAGCACAACAGAACCACACACCGATGATCCTCGAAACTGGAGATATACTGCAACTGAACAATGTCTGTTATGTTAGCATACATTTCAGTTGTCTCTTTGTCATACGTATCCGTGCTCATGATGGCACTGTTTTGTGTCTTCCTACCTTCGTCTCGTGCAAGGGTGTTGTGGTGCACATCTCCAACAACGCAAGATTCATAATGTCTTACCCGAGTATCAGGACCCATTGCTAGTGAGTAAAGGGCATCATCAACTGCCTGCCCATCCTCCCGCATCTTCTTAACCTATGGTTAGAAAATAGACAAGCTGATCATCTTATGTACTCAATATATTAAAAAAACTGACAGTGCACTTCAAAAGCTTACATGGTTCTTGAACCATTTCGCAAATCCTGCCATAACCAGTTGTCAATGTTTCTTGGATTTTGCGGCAGTAACTCCTCTTTGTAGATGCTGCACAACATGGTGATCGCGTCAAACATCTAAATATATAAGAATGTGCTGCAAGTTTAGTAGATTATGATGTATAAGCTGCAGTACTGCACTTACTTGATATAAGGTAGTACCTCAGGACAGTTATTCAACACATACCAAACCATTTTGTCCAAATCTTTAGGTTTGTCCTCTTGTCGACTCTTCCCTGTAACTCGAACAGAATAATCGAAAACATTGAGCCCGGGATTGTCTTCACCCACCTCTTTGCTAAGCTGATCAGCTGTTTCAATGTATTTTGAGCAGAATGTCAACGCTTCTGTAGCAATGTAGGCCTCTGCAATGGAACCCTCGGGTCTAGCTCTGTTCCTAACATAGCCCTTGAAAGTGCCTAGCCGCCTTTCAATAGGGTACATCCAGCCATACTGTACTGTACCTCTAAGTAGTGCCTCATCAGGTAGATGAACAGCCAAATGCACCATCACATCAAAGAAGGCTGGAGGATATATCTGCTCAAGGTCGCATAGGATAGTTGGTATCTTGTCTCTAAGACGCTCCAAAGCATCTATCCTGATATTCCTACTGCAGAGTTCCCTGAAGAATTGTCCCAACTCTGCAACTGCTCTGTATAAGTCAGGGCGGCCCAATCCTCTAAGGATAACAGGTAAAACCCTTTGAAGTAGGACGTGGCAGTCATGAGTTTTCAACCCTTGTACCTTGTTTCCATCTGCACTGACTCTCCTTTCAGGGTTGGAAGCAAATTCATGTGGGAATCTCACACATGACAGGACCTCGCAGAATTCTTTTCTTTTTACCTTGTCCAAGACGTACACAGCTGGTGCCATATCCCGTGATTTACCTTCATCTTGCACCTGCAAATCCTTTCTGATACCCAGGTGTGTCAAATCAATCCTAGATTTTAAGGTATCTTTCGTCTTGCCTTCAATATTAAGAAGTGTGCCGATAATGTTGTCACATATATTTTTCTCGATGTGCATCACATCAAGATTATGCCGTAGATCCAAATCTTTCCAATACTCCAAGTCCCACAAAGTGGACCTGCGGGTAAACAATAATCTCTCTTCTACCCTGCCACGCTTCCTTTTCCCGCTACCATTACCAGGATGGTTTCCTGGTGTAATATGCCTGACCTTCTCTAATTCCACTTGCAACTCATCGGCGGTGAGCCTCTTTGGTGCATCACGGTTTTCATGCTTTGCATTGAACACATGTCTTCGGTATTTTCTAGGATGCGGCTTGTCCTTGGCAAGGAAACGGCGGTGTCCAATGTAACAGATCTTGCTAAGTATTGTGTATGACAGCGGATTCCTGTCATGGCGAACACATGCATTGTAACCATGTGTCGTTCGCCCTGACATAGTGCCCAAAGCCGGATAATCATGGATGCACCAAATTATAACAGCACGCAGAAAGAAATCAGCTGGTGGGATGCTATATAGGTCTCGAGTGAGAATACCCTTCCATAGCTGTTGAAGTTCCTCCACAAGAGGCTCCATGAACAAATCAGAATCCTTTCCAGGACTTTTTGGACCTGGGATGAGCAAGGCCATCATGTAGTTTGATTCTTTGGTGCAGACATTTGGAGGCATGTTGTAAGGGATAACAAGCACTGGCCACATGCTATATGTGCCGCTCTGGTGGCCAAATGGGTTAAATCCATCTGAAGCTCAGCCAAGTCTAATGTGTCTCGGGTCAGCAGCAAACTCTTTGTGTTTATCATTGAAGCTTTTCCACTCACTACCATGAGATGGATGGCTCATTACATTCTGATCTCTGTACTCCTGGTTCCTAGAATGCCACGGTACATCCTCTCTTGTTTCAGCATCATGAAACAACCTCTGCAATCTTGGTATAATTGGAAAATGTCTCAGAACATTATGAGGAATCCTCTTCACAGCATCGCCATCTTTCCATCTTGATGATTTGCATTTCGGGCATTCACTTAAGTTGGCATAATCCTTTCGGAATAAAACACAATTATTCTTACAAACATGGATCATATCATATCCAATTCCAACTGCACGAAGGAAATTCTTCATTTTACTGTAGGTGTGTGGCAGCTCAGACGCATCTGGGAAAGATTTGCGGAAAGCAGCCAACATCGCATCGAATGATTTGTTTGGTCATCCGCTCAGATGTCTTCACCTGAAGAAAGGTGACCATAGCTGAGAATACTGACAGCTTATTTCCTGGGGTGACAGCAACGTTGCATTGTACCAACATGCGGGCCCACCGTTTTTCTTCTGCAGGTGAAAGTTCACGGAATGCACGAGCATTTCGTAGCATTGTTTCAATGTTGGTCAAACTCACTGGCTCCGCCACCACCACCTCCTCCTCCTCTTCCACCTGAGCATCAGGCAGATCAAGATGGTGATCTGCTGCTTCCACGTAGTCAATAACATTGACGTTCACAGCTTCACCATGATGAACCCACCTAGTATATGTGACCGACATCCCATACAAGTGTAGATGATTTTGCACAGTTGACTGGGGTCTTGTAACTGAATTCATACAACTGCTACACGGGCAGAGCACATCTGATTTCGGACCACCGTACTCAGCTCTGATAAAGTTCATGAAGTTTTCAACCCCCTCGACATATGCAGCGGAGAATCTTCGAGCAGAAGTTATCCAAGTCCTGTCCATCTGTTAGACATACAAATTAGTTCTTCTACTAGATATTACAGGAAAAACATATATGCTTTTTATGAAGTCCAGAAAAAATACCTAGGTCGATGTCTAAAGCTATGGCAAGATATTTGGACGAGCAGATCTAAGTAACGAAATATATGTAAAGCTAATTCAGCAAACAGATTTGAGTGCCAAATTATGGCAGGCTGTTTCAGCAGTCAATGAGGCCGAGCACACAGCCATCGAACTATCGAAGGCCATCGCAGCAACAAAGATCGAGTATAAAACGGTGTAGAGCTATTTCACCTAACAGATTGGCTACTAGACCATGGCAATCTACGTCACAATAAATATATGGCAGGATATTTTAGCAACTAATCGGCCTTGGCATGCCATCTCAGCTAAGCAGATTGAGTGCAGAACAGGGCAAGGAAGCTTCTTAAGCAGAGCATATTGACAGTAAACTACTTCGGCAAACAGTGAGATTAACAGCGTCTATCAGCTAACATTCAGCGCTACACCGACATGAACGGGGCCTCAGTCTAGAATGCGCGTACCGTGGGAGAAGCTGACCGCCGTGCGTCTCCACACGAACGTCGCCAGCGGTGGCGGCGCTGACCGCCGTGCGCCTCCACAAGAACGTAGCCAGAGGTGGCGGCGCGGCTAGAGGACGGCAGTCTACGAGAGCGTACTGTGGGAGCGAGAGGATCGCCGAACCGCGGCGCCGACGTATCGGCGCGGGGGAGGGCGGCTTTGGCGGAGCGAATGGAGTGGAGGGGGACAGGGGGAGGGGGTTTGGGGAATATTATTGGCTAGTTGGCCGAAGGGCGGTTGAATCGGATTTGGGGGAATTTTTGGGTGGGGGGAGGATTTTCGCGCGGTGGGCGGGGGGAGTTTGGCGCATGGTCGGTTTCTCCAAGTGCAGTCCCACGTGTCAGTGAAGAGGCAAGCCGAAGCGCGTTCCGTTTGCGTGAGCCGTGTGCAGGACCGAACGTGTGTGGGGTGCAATGCGACCGCGACAGGAGTGCTGTGAGTGTACCGCCTTTTTTCCTTTTAAACTAGGTGCTTCGCCCCCTCAAAAAAATTGTTGCTTCGCGCGATCCATCGGTACTACTACTAGTAATCCGGTAATCCCGACTAAAACGGCGCGGCCAGGTCTTTTCCCGCGCGATATGCTGGGAGGTTGGCTTAGTTGGGTTTTTTAGGACGAGTAATGCTACACCTACGTAATCCCAGTTACGTAATTAACGTAATGTGAAACGTGTGAGCTGTTGATTGTAGATTGGGGGGAGGGAGGGGCCCACCACCATGAAAATCAGGGGAGGAGAGAGAGAGGCAATTTACGTTAACCCTTTCGTAGGTTCCCGTAGATGTAGAAAGATGTGAAATGCGTGAATGTGTAGTGGACGTACTATTGGAGTGCCTAAGATAATTTGTGTATGTATAGACCCTATGTGTTTATTTTACTTCGCATGTTAGATTTGTCTCGGTTCAATAAAAAGCAGAGTTGGTGATGATGGTGTGCCTGTCATCCTGCAATATAGGCCGTCCGATCTATATCTAACGGATAGGAAGGAAACTATGACAATTTACCCGCACTCCTCTCCACATTTGCAGATAAGGCTTTCCCTCGTTCATCCTTTTCTCCCACAAGATCTTGATCTTCCGTGCAACGCACGGGCATCTTGCTAGTACTCCTACAATATGTATATTATTGTGAAAGTTCATATACACCGGCCGAGATTAATGCAAACACGGCAGATTTTCATTACATTTCGAACTTTTATAGGACAGAAAAATAAAAGAAACCCGACCCTAAACCTATTCTACGGCGGCGACCGACGTCCTCCATCTGCGATCTCTATGTACGGGGGCGGGGTTCAAGACCCGTGAAGTGAAGGTGCGGTCTCCGGCGAGGAAGAGTAGAACACGGGATACGGACCGGCCAGTTGGCACACCATGCCCTGCCGCCTCCCATGCCCTACTCATCCTCGGAGGAGTCCCCGACCTCGGCGGTGCCGGACGTTGGACGGCGGCAAGTAGGACGCGTGGCTGACGGTGCTCCCGTCGTCGGCCGCCAGCGTGGCCACCGCTTGTGCGGTCGCGTCCGCGTCCGGCTACGCCGCTATTGCGTCGCGAGAGGCGACTTGAGCGAGGGCGGCGACCTCGAGCTTCATCCCCGAAGACAAGCTCTCCCGCAGAGCGTTCGCACTTGCGGTCATGGCGGATGTGGTGCCAGGTAGGAGGACGATGCGCTATGGTGTGGAGGTTAGCTGGGCGTTGCCGCTTTAAGTAGCGCATTCCGGTGAGGCCAAGCGTCCGGGTGCGTCATTAAGTCGCCGGAGTTGGTTCCTCGGGCACCGAGCCTCTTAACGACGACATACGAACGGACGGCATGAATGCGGGCAGCTGGCGCCGGCTGGGAACGCACCGCGCGACGGCGCGAGGGACGAGGGTTTTGGTGTGCCAGGGTAGTCAGCTGCGGTCGTGGCAACGTTGGAGATGCCCTTTGCTCACATGCGATCCCCGCATGTCATTGAAAAAGCAAGACGACCCGGCATGGTCTCAGGTCCAGAGGATGCAGTTGGCCGCGCTACACCACTCCGCGGACGCGTCGCGGCGCCCCGTGCATCCTCGACGAGCCGGGTGTTGGGGTGTGTTTGGATTGTGGCCAAAGTGCACCTTACCAAAATTTTGGTCATGACCCAAAGATTGGTCTTTGTTTGGATGGTTGCCATTTTTTTGGCATGCCAATGAACTCTAGCCAACTCTAGTTCATTTTTCTTGCCAATGTCGGCCAAATCATGGGCAACCAATACCTCAACCAAAATTTTGGTCATGACCCAAAGATTGGTCTTTGTTTGGATGGTTGCCATTTCTTTGGCATGCCAATGAACTCTAGCCAACTCTAGTTCATTTTTCTTGCCAATGTCGGCCAAATCATGGGCAACCAATACCTCAACCAAAATTTTGGCTACCCAATGCTTTGATGGGGCAACCTTGGGCACAAACCAAACATACCGTTGGTCGTGCCACAGCACTAACGCCACCCTCGGCACACTGAAACCGACCGTGTCTAGCGACGATATGAGCGTGTCGCTCACCGCGGTCGCCGTGTCCAGAGGCGGTGCTGGAGCTGCGCCCCGTTGTTGGCCCCAACGACCCACATGAACGGTTGTCGGTGGCGAGGAGGTCGTGGGCCAGCTCCTCCATTGGACTAGTCTGCGCTACGTCGTCCCGACGGGTGTGCCCCACATGTCGGTTTCCCTGTTTTCCCGGCCATATTCGAGCGTCAGTGCTCCGCGTTGCGCATTAGGCCTTTCACTATGTAGGCCAAGCGAGACAACTTATTGTTTATTTGAGCCGTTCAAGTATAATCATGTGGCGTTTGCTTATTTCTCATTCCTCTCCAACCCTCTTCTCCATCGATCATGTCGCCCTCCAGTCGAGTCCATCCTCCCGCATGCCTCATTTGAACATTCCGCCGAGTATCATTCGCATGTACCCACCCTAGTCCTCTTTCAATAGATCTCCGGACCCCGAGATGAAATCGAGAGGGAACGAGTGGGGGCACGTGATACCTAAGGCGGATTCAAAATTTTGAACCGGTGATCATAGCATCCGCAAATCATATATAAAGGGTATTCAATGTTCGTTTCGTTTTTGAACGTACAATATACTCCCCCTATCCTTTCTAGTTTACATATAAGTTTTATGTGTAGTCAAAGTATCTCTACTTTGATCAAAAAGGTATCAACATTCAACAACGCCCAATCAATATTGTTAGATTCGTACGTACTCCTAGATTTGTACTCGAGATGGTTTCCAATTTGACTATTGACAAGATTAATAGTACATGAGATGTATAATGTGAAAATTATATCATTGGAAACTCCTTTCACATACGAATTTGACCGTATGCTTTGTGTAAGTTGCATGTCATATATTATTACTCTAACATTTGGTCAAAGTTAGCCTCGAAAAACGCATTAGACCCTGTATGCTTTGTGTAAGTTGCATGTCATATATTATTACTCTAACATTTGTGTAAGTTGCATGTCATATATTATTACTCTAACATTTGGTCAAAGTAGTATAGTGGAAGTGGATCCTCTGACGTAGGTATCCCTGCCTTACCCTCCCTTTCGGTCACTTACTGGCGGACCCCATGCTTGCTAGGCCCCGCATGTCAGTTACTCAATGGGTTCGGCCACGTCAGGGGATCCTCATCCGTAGTATACTCCCTCTGTTTTTATTTACTCCGCATAAAACGGAGGGAGTGGTGGTATAATAAATGACGCGGGCGGGGGAGGGGGAGGGACGTCGGTTTGCTCTCAACTGCGGTCCCACAAGCGAGCGAAAACGCAAGACGAAGCGCGTTCCATTCGGTGAGCGACGTGGAGGGTCCAGCGTGCCGGGCTGCAACGCGAACGCGACAAGAGCGATGTACAGTCAAAACCGATTGACCGGTCGTCACCGGAACCACTATTCACACCAGAACCTTCGCTGCTCGGCCTACGCCAGCCACTGCCCTAAAACCACACCAAATCTCCAGCCCATTCCCCCACCTTTCGATCCCCTAGCCCGCATCAAGCGTCCCCTAGTTCGCCGGAAAGCCATGGTGCGCCGCAAGATCACTTACTACAAGATGCTGACGCCGGAGCGCCGCGCAGAAATCGCGGCGGCGGTCGGCGCCACAGACCTCCGTTCCCAAGCTCGCTTTGCGGCGGGCCAATCCCCGAGTTCTCTGGAGCCAAGCTACGAGGAGGAGGAAGCCGATCCAATGTTCATGGCGGAGGTCGCGGCGCAGAAGGCCCCCGATGGGTATGAGACGATGGACGTCGACTTCGTGCCGGCGTCCGAGTCCCCCATGGTGCAGGCGGACCAGCGGTTCAACATGGCGATACTAAAGGAGGACCGGGAGGCAGAGGCTCAACTCGACGCGGAGCGCGCGCATGCCGCTGCCATCGAGGCTCTCCTGCAGGCGGAACCGGATGTCGTGGATGTGAACCGGGCGGCGGAGGCTCAACTTGAGGCGGAGCGCGCGGATGCCGCTGCCATCGAGGCCCTCCTGCAGGCGGAACCGGACGTCCTGGACTTGAACCGGGTGGCAGAGGCTCGACTCGACGCAGAGCGCACGGATGCCGCTCTCATCGATGCCCTCCTGCAGGCGGAACCGGACGTCCTGGACTTGAACCGGGCGACGGAGGCTCGACTCGACGCGGAGCGCGTGGATGCCGCTGCCATCGAGGCCCTCCTGCAGGCGGAACCGGACGTCCTTGACTTGAACCGGGCTGTGCTCTCGTCCGTGCAGAGCGCCCGCACGCTCCGCTTGAACGAGTAGCTGGGAGGCCGAGGACAACCACGGTGCGGAGACACACGTCGGCAGCGACGGCTGGTTCACGCCGGCAGAGATAGTTTTTCTTTATGTTGTTGTTTTTATGGATCTTTTGCTGTGTAAAAACATATATTTGTTATGCAAGTCGCCTGACTTGGGTCAGTCTACCATTTCAGGCGGTTGGATGAATATCCTACGTCTCCTAACCCTTCTTTCCTTCTTCCTCACCTCTTCTTCTTCCCCAACAGACCACCGCACGGGCCGTACGGATACTCCCAACATGCGGTTGGATAAACATACTCCATGAACAAAAATTATGTGTCAGCAATAGGATGGCTGAGTTTGGTTTGTTCACATGCGACAACACGTGTCAGTGAGGGTGCGTTCCCTTGGTTGGGTTTGCGGCGTGCAGGAGCGACTGTGTGAGGGGTGCGGTGCGACCGCGACAGCCGTGCGCAAGTGTACCTCCTTCTCATTTTGAAAACTTTAGGCAAGCTTGGCAAAAATGTGTGGCGAAGTTTGGCAATGCAAGGCCTAGACCCAAACAGGATAAGTACGTACGTACTAGGAGTACTAGTGTTAAAAAAGAAAGGCGGGGTTTTCCTTCGCGGGATTTAATCGATACAAATCCTCGTTTCACGTGTCAATTAATGCGTATTTTTTTCTCCAAAGACCAAAGAGCTAACCATCTCACTCCTCATCGCTTGATTAATGCAGCGCCATGCAAACCAACCTTCTCACTTCCGCATGCATGCAGGGGATATTAATGTCCTTGGTTGCTAACCCCATCAATTTTGCCTCGATTAGTGTTAGTGGCCCTTTGCAAATTGTAATTTTGATATACTGGCCTTGTGTACAAAAAAATGGAGGTAGTAACTATATTTGACTTCCTTCCCCATTGCGGTGACGTCGACGATATCTTTTTTTTGGTGGTTTGGCGAAGTGCGTTCGACGGAGAACACCATTGAGGGAGACCACGGTAAGTCGTTCGCAAGTGCCGCCTGCAAGCCGAGACAACCGCCTTATTTGCATCCAGGAAGTCCTTTACTAGTACTACTAGGAGTACTAGTGCGGTGAGATGGTTTCTCGAAGAAGACGATGGAGAAGCGGAGTCAGCGAAGAGTGAAATGATGGTTGCTTCGTCCGTGCTTTTGTGATTTGACGCCTCACTGCTTTGTGATTTGTGATAGAAGGGACAGGGGAGTAGACTCTGTGCTCTATACTGTACTACATGCGTCCAAGCATGGGAGAAAGAGGAGAGACGTTGCATTTTTCTATTCCTTCAATCAATCAATCAGGGAGCTTCGGTTCCATCTTTTTGGCTTTGGCAACACCGTCCACAATGGTTCCCACGATGCCAAAAGCTATTTTCACATTTGGCTACACATTGTGGATGCCCTTAACCGTACCACTTGGTTTTGCTCCTGTGTGCTATCTATACAAATCTCAATTATATTGATCTAAAAAATTATAGAATCAAGATTAGTAAAAAGGAGGTGATTTTGCCGCGCGGATGGCGGGGGAGGTTTCTTATTTGAGCAATGCTACATCCACGTAATGGTTTACGTAAAGTTACGAACTGATGTGATGTGGGACTATTTGATTGGATTAAAGGAGAGGATTAGGCCCACCCCACCTGAAAATCAGGGGGGGCATATATAGATTAGATGGAAAGTATACGTAGCAGCTACGTAGCCCTTTGTAAGTCTAGGATTAGGCTTCTTATTTTCGGAGGACGTTGTCCTGGCGGTTTGCTAACATGCGGTCCCACGTGTCAGTGCTTTACCAAGCCGATCCGCGTCCCACATGAGGCAGAACAACGGCAGAAGCAACACGTGGTTAAGTTGAAGAAGATGAGGGAGAAGCGGATTCAGCAACGAGTGAAATGATGGTTGCTTCGTCCCTCCAACTTAACTGCGGGAAAGGTGCAGCTTGTGATTTGACGCCTCATTGCTCATTACTACGCCGGCGCCATGACTGGGGTGCTTCACCCCGGCTGCTCTGCACTGTATTCCGGTATGGCACGTGGACCCGGTAGCTTGATGTCCCACATGTCGGCGAAAGGGACTAGAAGATTTATGAAAGCGAGCGCTCCACTCTTACGACGGAGGAGTAGACGACACGACGGCCCAGTGAACTGTCACTTGTAGTACTGTATAGTACTATAGTTTTGCTGTTTCGCACGATCCATCGATACAAACCCGATTAAACAGGAAAGGGCGGGATTTTTCCCGCGCGGTAGATGATACTGGCCATACATTTCAAAGGCAATTTTAATGTATGCAAACTGAATAATTATAAGTAACAATATGATATCTAGTAAAACTAAAAACACATATGATTTATTGTGTTAGAGTGTAGTAGTAGTGCTGTATTGCATAGTTGTTAGATGTAACATGCGAGAACGTGTAGAGATGTAGTTTTGGAGGGCCTACAGAGAGAAAAGCGTAATACGGTCACCGAACTTCAGAATAAGCTGATTACGGTCACTATATACGTTTTGCGGTGATTATACGGTCACTTGCTCACAGTTCAGCATCGGATTGCACTCTGTTGACCGGCCAAATAGTCTGCGTGGCGCCATGTTGACTAGTTAAATTGACCACGTTCCTTGTGGGTCCCACCTGTCAGTTCGCATAGGCAAAAGGTCAGATAAACACAAATTTACGCAGGCGCGACAAGGCTCCAACCCGTGCGCGGGAATCACCTGGTTGTGTATGTGTCTGTCAGGGCCTGATGTGTGCGCATGCACGTGTAGGTTGAGCACTTGAGCGTGAGAGTGTGTGTTGGTCGTGTGGTGTACTGGTGTGTGCATGCATGCGTGCGTGTGTGCGTGTGAGTGTTGCGTGCGTGCGTGTGAGTGTTGCGTGCGTGCGTGGCTGCGTGTGTACGTGTGAGTGTTGCGTGCGTGCGTGGGTGCATGTGTTTGTGTGAGTGTTGCGTGGATGCAGTTCGTGTGCATGCGTGCGTGTGTGTATAATCACCACACCAGCTCCTGTGTGTTAAAACAGACGGCTCAGCATACCAATACAAGGCCACCTTGTCCGCTGTGCCCGCGGTCATGACTTCGAACCACCGTCCAAATATTTTTTTGTCGTTTGTTTTCATTCTTACTAGCAAGATGCCCGTGCGTTGCACGTAACATCAAGATGCATTTGTATGACTTGTTTATCTTGTGAGAGAAAAGGATGAACGAGGGAAGGCCTTATTTGCAAATGTGGAGAGGTGTGTGGGTACCTTTTTGCAAAATTGCCATAGTTTCTTTCCTATCCGTCAGATATAAATCGGACGGCCTATATTGCAGGATGGCAGGCACACCATCATCACCAACTCTGTTTTTTATAAGAGTGTATTTTATGTATTTTATAAGAGTGTAGATGTAGAGTAGATACAAGTCGACAGGTGGGCACGATGGTAGTGAGATAATGTGATGCAACACTAGAGGTGCCACGTGGAGCGTTTAACTGGTCAACTAGTCATGTCATGAGCAAATACAGAGTTGTACGGTGAGCCCGTGACTGTATAATAACCACTAAACGTAAATGGTGACCGTAATGAGTGGATTCTGAAGTCCAATGTATGTATCGTGCTTTCGCTTCAAATACAATGATCGTCATTGCATATATCGCGAGAGAAAGATGAAACATGCGTGAATTTTCTGGGGGCTTACTTTTAGAGGACCTGGAGATAGTTTTGTGTGCATACGTGAAAGGGGCGTACAGGGGGGTATGCGATGGAGAGAGAGATGCTCTTCGTTTCTCTTTATTATGACTAACTTTGTATATAGTATAAAAATATACAAATTCACAGTGCGGAATAAATATCATTGTGGGCACCATGCAATGCAAATTAGCGTTCGTACTCCTCCATATAACTTTGTAATGTTGTATATATGTAGAAACTCTAAAATAATTTTTTGGCCACACTTTATTCAAAAGGAATGTTGTATGCGAAATAAACGTGAAGAGAGGGCTTTTTAGATCAATGGGGTACGTGATGTAACATGTGTGAATGTGTAGTTGATGCATTTGGCGGGGCCTAGAGAGGTATGTGTGTGTATTACGTATTCGAGAGAGGCATGGATAGAGGGGCCGACGGGGGGGGGGGCGTGGGAGAGATAGCACGAGAAATGAGAGTGGTCTAGAGAGAGAGACGAATATGACGTCACGACAAGAGATTCCATTCCCTTGAGTGTGTATATGCAAGGGGGGAGGGAATAGAGGCACCAGGAGAAATTTTCTGTGTGTGTGGTGTTTGTGTTGGTATGTGTGGGTGTGAGAAGATAATGAGACGTGGGGGCAGAGGGTGTGTCACCGCGTGAGGTCCGGTGGGTCGAGGTGAGGCCCTTCGTTCGGTTCCGACCTGCGCCACATTGGTCGGCCCGTGACGCATTTAGGAAGACCCATGGATGACTAGTCGTACAAGACAAAGATAGCAGAATTGTGAAGGACTCTATGTCCACTGACAAAGCCGGCTAGGATTTGTAACCCTAGGTTCTCGGACTAAGGTAACCCCTTTATCTCTGATATTACTATTCATCCAACCTAACTTTAAGGGGCATCCTACAGAATGCTCTGCTAGAATCATACTCGTCGATTAGGAAGAGAGGTGTGAGACAATGCGTGAGAGACAGGCGTAAAGATAATGTGCGTACATGAGACACGTAGGCAGGTCCATGTATATAGAAAGGGTCGATGAGGATTGTGCGTGTGTATGTTTGCGAGAGGAAGAGTGCTTGTGATAAAGGTTAGTGAAAACAGTTGTAAATGGTTACGAGAGGGAGGGAGGGTTATATCTAGAGCATGTGTGCGAGAAAGACACCTCGGGAGAGAGTGTGTGAGCATGTGTGAGAGACCACCGATGGAGAGTGAAACTACACGTAAAAGACTGCTCTACACATTGATTAAAGATATAAATTGTATCCAAATATTAGGATGGGATCATGATATTTGCAATTCGCGTAAGGAGCGGTCATTGATCCATCAGACATCTAGATTCTATCGAATTTGAGCATGTCTATGTTATTATTCGACACAATTGATCCACATAGTTAGTATTTTGAACTCCAGACAATGCATCGCTTTAGCAATCGAATATAAACGTGAGTATAGTTCATGTTGTGTGTGTAAAGCACATTATACATACGAAAGTTACACAATGGACATTATAAATAGCTACCTATGAACTAGCATACATTTGAATTCAACTAAGGTGGTTTAAAAAAATCGAATTCAACATGAAGTCCATTCAATTATTTGAATTTGATATCATGGCATTTGTAAACCATACCTAAATTATGGGGGCACCAATCTTTGCTCTGATTTTGTACATAATAGCATATGTAGTCGTGTACAAAATAGATTCAAATTTAGCTCCTCCATTCCAAAATAATCGTAGTTATAGGATTTTCAAGTGTCAAAATTTCAAAAAGAAGCGGATAATTTAATGAGGTTTTCAAACATACAAGGTCAAATATAACGTTGTCTATTTAGGTCAATCCTCATAGTTCAAGAGTACTCTAAACGTGAATGCTTGTGTTTCAAAATTTCGAACGAAGCGCCAAAAGAGCCTCTACTCGCCCGAAACCGCGTGAGACCAATGTTTGGTAGTACAAGGAAATTACTTTTCTAATAACTCCGACCCGTGAAACCTACCGGCCCGACGTCCAAAGGTCTAAACCGGGGTAGGTTTGTAGCTTCATCTAGACGCCACGCAACCGCATCCGAAAAACATTCATACACAATGGCCGCCTAAGCACACATGCGCGCGGCCGAAATCGCTCCCGCCCACTATTTGGGACACCTGGGATTACCATCCTACCCCCGACCCGCAGTAGGTCCGAAATTTAAGAGGGGGCAAAGTTTGTACTTTCCCCAAATTTCAAACAAGCGCGTCCCATCTTCTGTTCAAAAAAGCCAAAAACAAGCGCGTCCCAGACCGAAACATGGTTCCCCCCACCCGTCCGATTCCCCATTCGTACTCCGTGGGCGCCAAAACTACCTCTCCACCAGCCGCGAAACCCCGGCGTCCTCCGTCCGCCACCCCATCCCACCCATCAACCGCCGCCCTCCTCCATCACGCCGGAGCCGATACCCCGACGTCGTCGTCCACCGCAACCTCAACCGCAACGCCCTCCACGGCTAGTAGTTGAAGCCGAGGCCGAGCCGTCCGTACCCGAGCCAGTTCAACCACGCCGTCCTGCGCCTCACCGCTGCCGCTCCAACTTCGCCACCCTCCACCGCACCGGAGCTGTTCCTGCTACGCCGTCCTTCGCCGCCTCGGATCTGCTTCCCCTCCGCCGACATACGGCCACGGCAACACAGTCAACAATTTGGCCATGGGTTCGTCCAAGCCTGCACCCTCCAGAACATCGGTTTCCCCGGTAAAAAGAAGAAGATCGGCGCGACATGTGGAGGTGACCACACCGGCAACCGAAAAAGGTACTCCTCTTCCCTTATTCGTGCAAATCTTACGTCTCTGCTTGCACGGTATTCATCCCACAGAAGACACTAGTTGACCGCTTCTTCTTGATACTAGATGTTCCTAGTAACTCGCGATGCACAAGGTTTCTCCTCATATACTATTTCACCTTAGCTAGAGGTCCGTCGCCCCCCTGAATTTCAATTTCTGGCCAGTTGATTCCCAATTAACGGAAGCATTCCCCGGCGTAACAGGCGCTAGTACGCCTATTACGCCGGGGAAGCAGCGCCTTGGTGTTTATCTTAGGGGCGTGTGCGGCCTAGAGCTACTGGCGCCCGATCTGGAGGTCGGCCGGGATTAAAGGGATGGCCTGGGGGCGCTGCCAAGCACGGCGGTGGTGTGAGGTCGATGGGAGGGCGGGGCGGCGGAGGCAGGGGTCTGGGCCGGTGGTCGCTGGCGGTTCGAGAAAGATCGTCAACAGTGACTGGCGGGAGGTAGACGAAGGCCATCTGCCCGTTCCTTATAGATCGGACGGTTCATTAAAAAAATCGACTGACCTATTTATTTTCAGTCGACTGTTATCTTAGATATGACCACATGTGGTGGTGTGCTGGAGGAGTACCTGCATTTCCTGTGCTCATATATTACAAAATCATACGGAGTAGAATCTAATTTTGTTTGCCATGCAATGTTGTAGAGCTATCATATGTCTCCTGTCATTTATTTTTCAGCCACCTGCTATCTGCTACTTTTACAGTGCACTAGTTCTGCACACACTTCACCCTTACTCTCACTATTGTGTTTTTATGCAAGGGTATTTCAGACTCTGCTGCCATGAGAGAAGCCAAAAAGAAAAGAGAGAAGTCGCTCCAGCTTCGTGTGCGGTTAGGCAAGACACGTTACAGCGCTATAAAGGGTGCAGTGTCAGCAGATGGAGACGGTAAACGTAGCTCTGGAGTTGATGACCTCGCTCGCAATGAACCACCATCCCAGGTGCTTGCTTTAACTTCGCGGTGTCATATGTGGTTGCATGTTCCATATGGTGTCTAGCTTGTATTCGAAAGGCCGAAGTCGGTAAGATAAGGAAAGATATTTTTTTACATGAACCACCATCCCGTGAGCACCAGAAGACAAATAGCTAGTCAGGGCACTGGCCGAGCCAGTGACAAGCCCAGCAAAGATAGGCATCACCTGGAAGCCAACTAAAAAGCTGCGATGGTGGCGAAGCAGCCCGCCTCCCACCAGGCTCTCAGGTCCTAGATGATCATGCTCACCACTCCAGCCGGATGTCTAGCTTGTATTGCTTCCAATTTGGTTAAATTGCATCTGCTTAGCTTACACATTATACCTTTGAATATGACATGCCTTTCTGTTTTTGGTACATACTAGTACATCTATGTATTAACCATGTTCTTACATCAAACTAATGTTCTTGTGTATCCCTCATCAATCACTTATGACGAGGCAGGCAGGCAAGGGGACTACTCCTCATTTAAAGAATGCAGCGTCAGCCTCCCGACATGATTCTCAAGAAACAGAAATGCTAGATGAAGATAGTGAACGTAGCTCTGTAGTTGATTACAGCATTTCCCCTACACTAGCATCGCAGGTGCTTGCTCTAACTTGGCAGCGTGATATGTGGTTGCATGTTGCATATGGTGTCTAGATTGTAATTCTTCCAATCTGGTTAAACTGCATGTGCTAGTCTGCTTAGCTTATACATTATACCTGTTAATGTGACATGCCTTCCTGTATTTAGTACATAGTACATCTGTCTATTAAGCATGTCCTTACATAAAACTATTGTTTTTTTGTATCCCGCATCAATCAACATGACGAGACACCTTTAGTATATGCAGTGCGATATTAGTTGCATCTTTCATATGATTTATAGCATGCGCTGCTTCTAATTTGTTGAAATTCCATTTATGATGGGACGCTTTTAACTTGGCAGAGTCATATTGGTTGCATCTTTCATGTGGTGTCTAGCTTGCATTGCTTCTTATTTGCTGGAATGGTTTCTGCTTAGTTTACACAAACAGTTGTGAACATGCCATGCCGTCCTGTTTTTCGTACATATTCCATCCTGGTATCATGTGTTTGCCTTACATCAAAGTAGTGATTGTCAGTATCATGCATGAATGAGTTCTGAAGAGAGAATTTTATTGCTTTTTCTTGTCGGTTTTACTTGACAATTCAAAATCAATAAAGCGGAAGGAAGTTAGCAAGGCAGCGGATAAAGGTGCTCCTTCTGAACGGAGGGCCTCTACAGTTTCTACTCCTCCACACCCCCAAGATGATTTCCAAGACAACACATGCATAGACACTCAACAAAGCTGTGTTTATGATGAGCACGTCTCCCCTAGTGCAGCATCACCGGTGCTCCCTCTAACTTGGCACTGTTATATGTGGTTGCATGTTATGTGTGATGTCTAGCTTGTATTGCTTCTAATTTTGTTGAATTCCATCTGCTTACTTTACACATTATACTTGAATAAGACACGTGTTCCTGTTTCTAGAACATACAATATCTGTCTATCACACCATGTTCTTACATCAAATTACTACTGTTGTGTAACCTGCAACAATCACTTATCATAAGACACGTTTGACTTTGGAGTGTGATATAGGTTACATGTCACATTCTTTTCTAGCTTGTACTACTAATTTGTTGAAATGGCACTTATGACGAGACAGTTTTAACTTGGTAGAGTGATATTCGTTGCATCTTTCATATGGTGTCTAGCTTTCATTGCTTCTAATTTGTTGAAATGCCTTCTCCTTAGTTTACACATCATAAGCTGTGAATATGCAATGGCACTAATGACGAGAGACCTCTAACATGGTAGTGTGATGTTGTTTGCATCTTGCATATGATTTATTTCTTGTACTGCTTCACATTTGTTTAAACGCCATTTATGATGAGACACTGTTAACTTGGCAGAGCGATATTTGTAGCATCTTTCATATGGTGTCTACCTTCCATTGCATTGCTTCTAATTTGGTGAAATGTCTTCTTCTTAGTTTACACATCATAGTTCTGGTTATCTCTTCCGTCCTGTTTTTCATACATATTACATCCTCCTATCATGTGGTTGTCTAACATCAAAGTTCAGTTCGTCTGCATCACGCATCAATTTGTTCTGAAGAACTAAATTGTTATTCGTTTTTCTTGTCGGCTTGACTTAACATGGCACAGAGAAAGAGGAAGAAACACAGAATGGCAGGGAATGAGAAGCGGATGAATCCTGCAGATTCTGCTGGTACTGATGGTGCAATAGAAGGTCAAAGTCCAGCGGAAAATTCTACAAACACGGCATCCCATGCTACACGAGTTGCAAAAAAAGCCAAACAGAAACAAATAGCTGCCACCAAACAAGCAGAGACAGCCCTAGTTCTTGCAACACCTACCACAGTACTACCAGCTGCACGACTTACTCGTGCGTCAACTGAGCTAGCAGCACGTTCCCAAGCTCCCTTGCCACCTGACACTACTTCCCAAGCACTCTTGACACAAGACGAGTTGGCAATATCAGATGAACCTTGTGAGCTTCAACAGCAAGAAGGTAGTTGCTGGAGTCAAGTTACAGTTGCATGCTTCTTTATATGTAGTCTCACAGTTTGATGTACACTAACACTTCCTATGTTCGTTGTTGGACTAGCACCTAGGCGCAAGAGGAAACAAACATCAGGGATAATGCTCGATAGGTTAACTAAATCTAGAGGAGGAAGAATGGAGATCCGTTTTGAGGCAGGTTTAAAAAGGCCACGTGATGCTACAGAGTCAGCCAAGTTAGTATCAGAGGCAGCGGTTGCCGTTAGGTGTCATGTACGTATCCTCCCAACATGGATTCAGTACAGGAATGACAAAGACGAAACCCAGTTCAACACCTTCCTCGACCATTTATCTGTAAGTATGGTTATGTATGGAAACTAGTAATATCGTCTTGCTCTGTCCCATACTTTCTAGGTTGCTGATAATGAGACTCCCATAATTTTCAACAGATGAGGTTCAAGTTGGATAGCCAAGATGATGCAACCAGACAAGCTTGCACCCATGTTTTCAAGTCTGCTCTGCGACAGTATCGGTATAACTTGAGGAAAACTCACTTTGAAGGCAAGGCTAACAGTGAACTTTCCCAAACATCTCCAGTGGAAAATATATCGGATGAAGACTGGAGGGGCCTTGTTAAACACTGGTCTGATCCGAAGTATCAGGTACATTATATATATGTGATCAGATCACATGTTGAAGTCCTATTTACGCATGTGCCACACAAATCTATCTTCTTGTAGGTGAACTGTTCAAAGAACAAGGCCAACCGTACGAAAGTGAAATTCCAACAGACGACAGGATCTCGTAGCTATATTGCACACTGCGAGGCTCTTGTAATTAGCTGCTGTTTCACTCTTTTTGCTGTACCGTATTATCAGATCTATATTGACTTGTTCGAAATGCAGAGGAAAGCCCGCAAGGACCAAAAAGTACCTGAACCAAATGCTGTGGAAATCTTCAAGGACTGTCACACCAGCAAGAAGAAGGGCATGACTACACCAGTCAAAGCCGCTGTTGTAAGTCCTTAATCCTCATGCCTTTTAACTACTACTTACTCTGACTTGTGCCTTGAACTGCATGGTTTGCAGCCAATGTCTATTACTCTTTTCAATTTTATACTCAATTGTCTTAGCGTATCATTGCACCTTACAAGGTTTAAAAGAGAGGAGTGATGTTCCTTTGATCTTGACCCGTAATCTAGTTCCGTGCTGGACTTGCCCACACAACGTTACAATTGCTTGTTTGTCTGTTCTCAGTTGTTTTGTGATATGAATGATGTCATACTATGCTTACCGTATTATAAACTTCGTCTCTTTATCCTTAGCCCTCAATACAATGTGAAGAAATAGACAATACATTAGCGATGGTACATGGTCATATGTTTGGAACCTGGTTTTATTATGTACTTTGCAATAAAATACAACTAATATTTTACATGGGTTCACCAGAATAAGTTCTGTATATAGACCAAAGCTATTTTGTTTGGTTTTGCTGCCTCCTTAATATCTTCTGTTCTGGTACTACTAATGTAAAACCTCAACTTTTCAGCAAGCTATGGAAAAAATGGTGGAACCGCCACCTTCTGAAGGTGGCGAGGCAACTATAACCGCAATGTCAGCTCTTGCTGCAGTGGGTCAGTACCTGTCCACTAACAGTGCCAAAAGCACGTTCCTGCGTAATACTGGGTTGGTTGTTAAGGCAATATCGTCCAAACTGCCTCATGATCAAGATATGCAAGCTCAAAGCAATGTTGTATCTGCGCTCCAGACACAAGTCCATTCCCTAACAGAGACCCTTTGTGAAACAAGGAGAAACATTGCTCAATGTCGTCAAGATATGCATGGTTTTGAAACCAGACTATCAGACATTTGCTATGTTGTTCAGGAGCCTAGGGGAAATGAAGGCGAGGGTTATGGTGCTCCATCGGACAATACAACATGAAAACGTAACAGTCAGGTCAAATGAACTGAGCTTCTGAACTTCTGGTGGTGCATTTATCTGCTAGACTGTTAAGTTTTATGCCAACCTTCCTTTTGTTATATAGTTGTAATTTGTTTTGGTGCGATACAAAATTTATTCTTAACGTGCAGCCACCGGCTGAAGAAAACAACAAGCCATTTTTGTATAGTGTAGGGTGTTCCCTATATTTGCACTGGTGGCGATCTTTGATGCCGAGTGGATGTAATCTGTGCAATCGCCTTAATAGCCTAGCGTTAGTTTCGGCCTTATTTATTTCCTAGTCTTCTTTTTCCCTGGTTTGCTAGTGGCCGCAACTACCATGGGCCATATACGGGCAGTAGGATCCATGGGTCTCCTACGGGCCGTCGATAAATGGGCCTGTAATCGGTGGGCCTCGGGCCGTCGGATAAATGGGTCTACATGGGCCGTAATCGGGCGTAATTGGTATCGGCCCAGCACGGTAACAGGCCGTTAACAGGCCGTAGGACAGCAAAGGATTAATTCTGTCACATGCATAACGGGTCATTAATGGGCCAGAATATAGGACTGGCTGGAAACGGCGCAACGGGTTAATAGGCCAGAAATGGGCCGACTCTTGCCATGGGCCGAATTTGGCCCATTAGGGTAACAGGCCAGTAACGGGCCGACTCTTGCCATGGGCCGAATTTGGCCCATTAGGGGAACAGGCCAGTAACGGGCCGACTCTTGCCATGGGCCGAATTTGGCCCATTAGGGGAACAGGCCAGTAACGGGCCGACTCTTGCCATGGGCCGAATTTGGCCCATTAGGGGAACATGCCAGTAATGGGCCGGAAGTAATCGAGGGCCGAAAAGGAGCCCAAGAACGTATGGGCCGTCAATAGGCCAAAAGCTAACACGGGCTGGAAACGGCCCATGTAAATCACGGGCTGTTAACGGGTATAAAGAAAATTACTGTTCATTATGGGCTAGAGTCACCGTGGGCCTGTAAAGGGCCGAAAGATACGAAGGCCTCATATGGGCCGAAAGACGTCGTGGGCCATACATGGGCCGAAAGTGAAATGGGCTGGTGTTATATTCGACGGCCCACATGACGTTGTTGGGCCGATTTCCTTTAGGGCCTAACGGGCCGTGAGTTAACGGGTCGTAAAATGGGCTGTTTGCGAAGAGACCGTTAACAGGCTTTTCATGGGCCAGCCCGTTAACTTTTGGCCAAGTCAAATGGGCCGGCTTTGTAAGCTAAATGGGCCAGTGGTGGGCCGTGGCACGTGTCGACATATCATAGGCGCCTATCTGACCCACTGACGAGCTGACACGTGTTTCGTCCGGCCAATAAGAATTTTACACGTGGAAATTTCCCATTGGTCGGGGCTGTTAACGGGTTATCGGATCCAAAACCTGACCCGATAGCTTAACGGCGTTCCGTTACGGTGGATGCCACGTGTCGGTCACCCTTGACGAAAGCACTTCTGTGACGCGCGATTTATCGTCATGGAAGTGGACACTTCCGTGATGATAATTTTGGTAATGTCATGGAACACTTCTACGATAGCACATGTATGACTATCTTGATTCTGTCATAAAATCGTCATGGATGTACATGCATGACAAAAAACGCGACCTACTGTGACAAACACGTATCATCACGGAAGTGTATTTTTTTGTAGTGCAATGTGCCTCCGCGCTTTTGGCCTCACGCCCTCGCCACCGCTTCACTCCTCATTAACATCCGTCCATGCCGTACTCGCGGGAACTTTGCACCTCATCACCTCCTCTTCGGTGCACCACCCTCTTATGATGAGCTTCTCATCTTCGGCTGTCTCTGCTACCCTAGCATCGCCGCTACTGCGCCTCATAAGCTTGCACCCCGCTCCGTCGCCTGCATCTTTCTCGGCTACCCACCTAACACTAAAGGCTACCGCTGCTATGATCCTGTCTCCCATCGTGTTTTCACCTCCCGACACGTTTACTTTGATGAGATGGTGTTTCCGTTTCAGCAGCAGGTACCCCTTGTCGCCTCGTCGCCGCCGACCACCGGCGACCCTTCGGCGACTCCGTCAGGTGGACGGGCCCGCCCGGCTCTCGGACCGCCTCCGGGCTTTTGCGGTCCTCGCGCCGTGGGACGAGCTGCATCTCGCGCCCCCACGCCAGCGCCCGCCCTCTCGGCCTCCTCGGCCGACCACGACGCCTCCGCTGGCGCCCCCCTTCGCCCGCTGCTTCCGACTCGGGCGCCGCGGGCTCGGCCGCCGCCTCGCCGGCCCCGTCGCCGGCCGCCTCGCCGGTCCCGTCGTTGGCCCCGTTGCCGGCCGTCTCGCCGGCTGCTTCGCCGCCTGCCTTGCCGGCCGCTCCGGTGTTGCCGTCTGGCCCTGTCACACGGGCTAGGACAGGCATTCACCGTCCGAGCCTGCGGTACTCGGGCGATGATTACCTCCTGGCCGCCTCCACCGCGGAGCCGTCTCCTCTTCCCGCGTCCGCTTTCGCAGCCCTCCGTGATCCTCACTGGCTTGCGGCGATGCAGGAAGAGTTCGACGCTCTTCAGCGGAACCGTACCTGGACACTGGTTCCCCGGCCTCCTCGCGCCAATGTCATCACGGGCAAGTGGGTCTTTCGCCACAAGACCCGCTCGGACGGTACACTTGAGCGCTACAAGGCTCGCTGGGTGGTTCGTGGTTTCCGACAGCGCGCTGGAGTTGACTTCACTGAGACGTTTGCCCCGGTTGTTAAACCGGGCACGATCCGCACCGTCCTCCAGCTTGCGGTGTCCCGAGGCTGGCCAGTTCATCAGATGGATGTCTCCAACGCCTTCCTCCATGGCCATCTTGAGGAGCAGGTTTATTGTGAGCAGCCCACCGGTTTCGTCGACGCATCTCTACCTGGCCATGTGTGTTTGCTGTCCCGGTCTCTCTACGGGCTCAAGCAAGCACCCCGCGTCTGGTACCAGCGGATCGCCGGGTTTCTTCAGACACTGGGTTTCAGCGTCACTCGCTCGGATGCCTCACTGTTTGTCTATCGCCACGGTGACACGACTGCATATTTGCTCCTCTACGCCGACGACATCATCCTGACGGCCTCCTCCGCAACTCTACTTCAGCAGATTACTCTTCGGCTGCGTGACGAGTTTGCCATCAAGGACTTGGGTGCTCTACATTATTTCCTTAGCATTGAGGTCGTTCAGCGCCCGGACGGTTTATTTCTTCATCAGCAGAAGTATGCGCACGAGCTCCTTGAGCATGCTGGCATGCTCAACTGTCACCCTGTTGCTACTCCTGTTGATACGTAGGCCAAGGTTTCTGCTCTTGAGGGCTCGCCAGCGTCGGATGCTCCTTTCTACCGGTCCATCGTCGGTGCTCTTCAGTATCTGACTCTCACCAGACCGGATCTTCAGTATGCTGTTCAGCAGGTGTGTCTCCACATGCACACCCCTCATGACTCCCATTGGACCCTCGTGAAGCGGATCCTCCATTACATTCGCGGCACGATGACTCTTGGGATCACCCTCACGGCGTCCACTTCTCTGGAGATGATGGCTTACTCCGACGCGGACTGGGCTGGCTGCCCAGACACTCGTCGGTCCACCTCTGGCTACTGCGTCTACCTCGGTCCTTCACTCATCTCGTGGTCGTCCAAGCGACAACCCACGGTTTCGCGCTCTAGCGCGGAGGCTGAGTACCGAGCTGTGGCTAACGTTGTTGCTGAGTGCACCTGGCTACGACAGTTACTTCAGGAGCTGCATCACGGTGTCTCCTAGGCTACAGTTGTCTACTGCGACAACATATCTGCGGTGTACCTCTTCGCCAACCCCATTCATCATCGCCGGACTAAACACATTGAGCTGGACATTCACTTTGTGCGCGAGCAGGTGGCCCTTGGACGTATTCGGGTTCTCCACGCTCCGACTGCACAACAGTTCGCCGATGTGATGACGAAGGGACTGCCGACTTCCACCTTCGAGGAGTTTCGTTCCGGTCTTTGCGTCACTGGCGCCGCTTCGACTGCGGGGGGTGTTGAGTATATTGTGTACGTGTATATTTGTGTATAGGGCCCACCTCCTGTCTCCTTTGTATAGTTGAGGTTGTGGCCCTCCTCTGTACTTATATATACGTGCCTGGTGCACCGATCAATATATCGCGATTGCACAGCCCACATCTTTCCCTTCTACAATAGTCAAGTCCACAACCACAACCGACGACGACGCTTCCTGAATGTCTTCACCGGCAGGTCCATCTAGCAGGCGCTTCCAGATCCATATGCCCTTCCCTACCATGTTGTCATGACCACGTCTGAGGGCCTTGTTCTCCTAAGCACCAGCGTTGGCCAGCTCCTTAACCCGCTGACGGGAACAGATCGCCGATCTTCCAAGTGCAGCCACGATGTTGGACTGGGATGTTGGCCTGGTTGGTCTTGAGCTACGCGGTGCGGGCGTCGCCGATGACGGTACTGTTGTACTTCACTTCTGCTTGTTTTACCTATCCGTTGCCAAGCCCGGCGACAAGCGTTGGACACTCATCCATTCACGCGATCGGATCATATCAGTCTTGCCGTTCGCAGGCCGTGTCTACTTTGCCACGTCCAGGAACATCTCTTCGGTAGAAACTCAAACTAGTGCGGCAAAAAAACCGCCGCAGCTTGTGGTGGCCGTCCATCATGAACTACACAAGGAGTTCGGGTCGCTCAAAAGGTTCAAAGCCGATCTAAAAAGAGGACGAAGCAAAATGTTCCTGATGGAAAATAATGGAGAGCTGATTCTTTGCCTTCGTGCTTGCGGTGAACACCGAACCCAGAGTGAGTGCACTATAAGTGTGTATCGGGTGGACTTGGACGCAAAGAACATGGTACCCTTGCATGGCCTTGACGAGAAAGCCTTGTTTCTCGGCAAGAAGAGACGTTCGCTCATGGTGGCTACTGGAGTGTCCCGCTCCATCAGCGTCGACACCGCGTACCTGTGCTTATCAATGCCCGAGGATGGTGCTGTGGTTTATGCCTTTGATCTCTTCAGTGGTGGGTCCGCTGAGACCAAGTTTAAGAAGGATGATACTGCATATTATTTATGGTGCTACGTTTCAAATTATTCTAGTGAGATTCAGTACCCAAGAATCCAGGCTAATTTGCTCTGATGCAATGTTCGAGCCATCCTAATAAATTATACTTAATTCTTTCTCTCTAGTCCGGTCCGTTAGTCAGTCAGAGTATTAAGAAAGAAAAAGATACTCATATCAAGCTATATATTGCGCATAATGTGAAGTACTGGTATTACTTGGACTAGAGTTTCTCTATTCATAGATGTAGGAAAGGTTGTGAGTTCATGACAATTAGGGGCTCGTTTGTGATTTGGATGACTTCATCTTCCTATTTGCTCCACATGATATTTGATTGATACCTGAAATGCCGGTGGAGGGGGGTTTCTCAAAAGCAAATTGCTCGGCTGATGGCCATCTGATGCGCTCCTATGCAACTGAGGTGGATTTGTACAAGACGATAGGTTCTAGTGATTTTCGTCACCTTCTCTCTAAGAGCATCTACAGCCGGACTTGACAAATCCGGTCCCCTATACGTTCGTGGATGCTTCCGGGCACGCTCGCAAATTCATCCGGACGACCCCTCATACCTCGTGTCCGGCATCCACATATTGCAAAGCCAGACTCTCAAATTCATGCAAATCCATGCATGTCCATCATACACTTCAATGTCGCACGTAAATAATAAATGTTATTACCGAAAATACATAGTTCTTGCATAAAATTTATTTTAAATGCACAACTCAAATATTAGCTCTTTGGTTACATAGTTCTTACATAAAATTTATTTTAAATGCACAACTCAAATATTAGCTCTTTGGTTTCCACTGTGGGACCACATATGCTCTACAAGATCATTGAGTAGCTGCGCGTGCACATGATTATCTCAAAGATTCTGATGCATATATAGAAAACTCATAAGTTGAGCTGCATCTTGCTCTTCCGGGATATGAACTTATTCTCCAGACGCTTCAAAATCATTAGTTTGGGCAACATCATCACCCTCATCCTCGACAATCATGTTGTGCAAAAAACCGACATCCATTGTTTTCCCTTTAAAAATGACAATCATATTGGTCGGTTCATACTCCTCATCCGACGAAGCATTCAAATCCAACATTTTTCCAAAAATATATAACAAAAAATCAGGTCAGACAATGTGTCAAACACATAGAGCGCAAGGGGCAGCCCGAGAGTTGCCGGACGTACCGTGGTGGCGTCCGGGCTGGCGGCGACGTCCCTGGCGGCAAGGACGGGAGAGAGAGGAGTGTTGTGCCAGTGCTGGCGGTGCAGAGGGTCAGAACGGCTGCGGACCGCGCGTGGGTGGCGAAGCTGCGAGAATTTGTGGTGGGTTAGGGTTGTTGGGTCCAACGTGGCGAACGTGCACGGGCGTCCTATATCCGCCTCATATTTGGACTGGATATGAGGGGTGCCGTTCAGCCCGGACGTTTGAGTCCCGTTTAAGGAACCCGAGTAGGTCGGTATTTGTGACCTGTCAGTGACCGTGTCGTCTGCTCGGGCGTTTTAGACGGTTTTGTAGATGCTCTAAAGCATTCGATTGTCACATATGGTTGTTTTAGTGGTCGCCCTTCTAGATGTCCAAAAAAAAACTATCAGAGACAACTGATATGAAGAAGGTTGCAGCAGCTATGGGGCATGAACTGCTTGCCAGCGAGGCAGCGACCCTTCCACCTCCAATGATCATGTTTTGTTAGTGCCCATGCATCGACTGCTTTGCCAAATTCTCGTAGCAATAGCGCGTACATCTATGCTCTGATCCACCTGTCACGTTGCATCTCTAGAACATAGAGCCATCCTCCACTTGGTACACAATTTATTTTTCCAACCCTGTGTTACATCATTATCGCACATAATTTCTAGATCGGGTGCGCCATTAGGGGACCTGGAAAGGCTGAATCCGGCCGTCAACAAGGTCATCGCCGCGAGAAGGGTCTACACACGAGTAAGGTTTTGGTTACCGAATAAAATTTTCAGACTTCCCGTGGTTATCGAGTATTTCGTTGCCCACCGATAAAATCTCATACAGAGCAAAAAATACCAATTTTTTTGAATTTAAACACTCAATGTATAGTAAACTAAGTTAGCATCTCTGTTATGTCAAGATAGTTGGTTCTGGTGTATTGGTAGTAGTCAGAAGTCGAACTGGTGACCTCACAGCTTCGCGTTGACAGCGTTCCAGTGGCCTAGTAACTCTTATAGCGTTCATGTTGTGTCTATATACTAAGTGCAAAGAATTTGAATTCAAAATTGAATTATAAATTTCGTTTGAAATATGCTTGGTATTTCTCGGTAACCGTGCCCGCCGATTGACCTGCCGTTCATTAACCAGGCAAGAAGACCAGGATGGGCAATGAGGTCCGCTACCGCCTATCGGCTCATCCCTATATATAGTTTGAGCAGCACAGGATATGGTGCAACGGCGGGAAGCACCGGGCCGGGGACGAACAGCTTTTGGTCGCGTGGAGCAGGAGGAACAGCGGGACTGATGAGGGATCAGGGACGAGGACATCGATCCTGCTGTGGTACACGACTACACGTACGAGCTGGAGACTGCGTCACATAAGCAGGTATGTGGTACACAAAACAAGTTGGAACAAACACACGTATATATGTGAGCAGGACTACACGTTCCACATAGGGAAAACCTTCCATCCGGGATCTGTAAAACGTCGGTGAAAAGTCCGATCGCTTGCCTTTTCAGAAGTGTTAGCGTATCGCCTGCAGATTCTTGAGTCCCATTGTAAACCGCATCGAAGCTTTCATCTATCGTCCAACCCCCGCGACGTATCCCTGACCTAGCTGGCGCCCGGACGCACAGCATCCGACAGGAAGACGAAGAAACATGGCGAGGTCCAGTGATCGGCGTCTACGCAGCGGGAGGGACTGGGCGAACATGGACGTAGGACCGGCCGGGCTAGTTGCCGAGCACGTCCTGCGGAACGACCTCGTCGACCTTGTCCGCTTCCGCGCGGTGTGCAGGGCGTGGCGCGCGTGCTCCGCCCACCTGCGCCCACAGGGCGTCTTGGACCGGCGGTTCCTCCCCCGGCGGTGGATCATGCTCCCCAGAGTGTTAAACAATGACAAGGGCCACCACAGGCGGCTCTTCGTGAACGTCTTCACCGGTGAGTCCATCCGCCGTGTGCTCCCGGCATGGGATTGCCAACGCTACCATGTTCTTGCGACCACATCCGAGGGGTTCGTTCTTCGCCTAAGCACCGACGTGGGCCAGCTCCTTAACCCGCTGACTGGAGAGGTTGCCGGGCTTCCAAGTGCAACGTCACTACGGGAAAGCATGCAGAGCCTACACTCTCTCAAGCTGCGCGGTGCGGGCCTTGCTGCCGACGACACGGTTGTGCTTCACATTGGCTGGTTTTCCCTAGCCGTCGCCAAACCCGGCGATGAGCGCTGGACGCACATCCATTCCCATGACAGAATCACATCAATCTTGCCGTTCGCAGGTCGTGTCTACTGTGCCACGTCAAGGAACATCTCGGTGGTACAGACTAGAACCATGGCGAACCAGCCGCCACAGCTTCTGGTGGCTGCAGACCACAAACTACACGAGGGGTTCGGGCTGCTCGACGATTTCAAAAACATACAATCCCGATGGCGATGCCAGATGTTCCTAGTGGAGAACAACGGAGAGCTGATTCTCTGCCTTTGTGTTCGCGGCAAACATACAATCCCGATGGAGAGCGATGTGAGTGTTTACCGGATGGATTTGGATGCAAAGAACATTGTGCCCTTGCATGGTATTGACGGAAGAGTCTTGTTTCTCGGCAAGAAGATACGTTCGCTCCTGGTGCCTACCGGAGTGTCCCCCAACATCAACGCCGATACCGCATACCTGTGCTGGTCAAAGCCCAGATATGGTGGTGCTACTTATGGCATTGATCTCTTCAGTGGTGAACGCACTAAGCCCAGATTCAAGGATGATGATGTTGCATATTATTTATCATGCTACGTCACAGAATATTATAGTGAAGGAATCCATGCTTCGTTCTGATTTACTATGTGCAACAAATGTTTGAGTCTGTCCGGGGCTACTAATTAATAACTTATCCTTGGAATTGTTTCTATTATCTTTTTTTTTTTCATGATTTGAAAGTTTGTTCCATTGTGTGAATTCTTTACATAAATGAAGACTCTAATTAATACTCTTGTCATATGAGGGTACTGAATTATGATATTTACTTAGTCTAGAATTTCTCTTGTCATAGATGAAGTAAATTAACCCGAGTCATGACAATCAAGGGCTTGTTCGAAAAAATTCTTTCTTTGTGTGGTTTTGATTATTCCATTTTTCTATCTGTTCCACATGACCCGAAATGTGGGGATGTCCGAAGCGATTTGCTCACATGATGCCAGGTGACATGCTCCTTCGCAGCTAGCTAGGGTAGGTATGATGACGTTGACCTTCGTTTTGAAACATCAGATTTCTACATTATGGTTGTTCTTTTTAAAACAACAACCCCTCTCGTCGATTTGAATTGAAGAAACCACATTGGTTTCTTATGGCCATCTCTACCAACAATTCTGAATTCCTGAGTCTAGGCAGTTGTTGGGATTTGGCCCAAGCTAGCCTCGCCAAATAATTGGTTAGCCAAAATTTTGGTGAAGGTTTTGCTAGTCCATGATTTGGTTAACATTGGCCAGAAAAATGAATTAGAGTGGGCAAAACAGCATTGACATGCCAAATTTTTTTGGCCATGTTCCAAACAAAGAATGTGTTTTTGGTCATGACCAAAATATTGGTTGGGTAGCTTAGGGCCACAATCCAAACACACCCTAGATGCCCGATAAACCGATCGAGACAGCTGATATGAAGAAGCTTGCGACTGCAATGGGGCTTGGAGCATTGACTGCCTAGGCAGTGGATTACATGCTTGCCATCGGAGCTAGCTTGCACCTCTATCCTGGACTAGGTGCTCAGCGGTGCAGAATGATCCTGTTTGTAAGTGCACATGCACTAATTTGCTTTTGCACATTATGATAGCAATAGCGCGCACATCTCTGCTTTGATCCACCCACGTCTGCATGTTGCAACTCTATAGGCAAACAATGTCGTGATAGTGTGATTGTTATGTTTTTCCTTCTACCCGACTGTGATTGTTATGTTTATATACGGCATCCCGAGTAGTGTGATTGTTATGTGTTATTGTAACATTTGTTCTATCGGAAAGTCTGTGTACTAATCCCAGCAACCGTCTGCACACGCGCATAGCAGTTACGGTGAGTCTATTTCTAGAAAGGCTTGTCACAAACTAACACGAGCACACCAAGCTTATCACATATCAACGTGTAACACACCAAATTAAATCCCCTACAGTTGAGAATATCACTGAATTGATCAAGATTAAAAAAAATGAAACTGACTGACTCGCTCATTAGAGAATGGGATTTGCTGCTCCTTAGAGACTACAAATTAGATTCTTTGCTGCTTAACAAAATAATCATCTTTTCGCAAAAAAGGTCATCTTACTAGTGTGTTCACATGAACATGAAAGAGAATTAGAGAATGGGATTGATTTTTTTTATCTTAGAGATTGATTTGCTAAGCACATATTTTTAGCTAATTTTTTATAGAATAAAGAACCGAACTGGTGGTTTGACCAATAAAAACCTGAAAAGACAGCCTCACTGGTTCGATCGTTGGTCTAGTTTTTTAAATTATGGTCCACAACAAAGCATACACGCAGCCACAAAACACACATACGTGTTTACACTCCCACCCATAATTATACATGTCGCC
The DNA here is from genome assembly GCF_018294505.1 of Triticum aestivum. Taxonomy (NCBI): domain Eukaryota; kingdom Viridiplantae; phylum Streptophyta; class Magnoliopsida; order Poales; family Poaceae; genus Triticum; species Triticum aestivum. Next base: position 449,964,981 of record NC_057811.1, read on the forward strand.
TCAAAAATCACCAAGTGGCCCAAAAATTTAAAATTCTGGGATCCTACAGGAAATAGGTTCTTTAGTATACTTATATGTTAGGAAATGAACCCAAAAAAACTCAGCTGGCCCGAACGGTCACACAATCACTGCTAGCAAATAGAGTAATTTATAGCACGCTCGAACAACTTGAGGTACAAAGGAAAGCCGTAAAAAATACAACTCAAATTACCAATGCTACATGTTTTGGACATGGTTCAACGGTATTACACAAGGAGAGACAATCAATGAGAGTATGAGGCCCCGGCACTACTTTATGAGGCCATGGCACGGAGCTTTCCAAGTTGTAATGAGCAGATTTCGTTCTGCCATTTGGGAGATGGTAGGCCTCTATTTCCTCAACCATGAACTCTCTCTTTGAGATCGAAGCTCAAGTATATGGTGTCGCCACTTATGGAGGGGAAACTGTCCGCGGAAACCGATAGAGAGCAATACATGCCCATGAACAATGCTCGGCCGCCCAAGCTCTTGACCGGGAATAAAGACTTGGTGTCCAAATCCACCTTATAAGTGTCATACGTCCTCCTCCTTGATCTATTCCTGAGGTACCGAATTGTGCGGTGCACCAGCATCAGTTCCCCACCGTTGTTCATCAGGTGTGCGCTATCATTTAGCATCGCCGAGATTGGCTTTCGCAGTCTGGGAGCCACCTCCATGCGCGGTGGCTGATCTGCACTTGTCTCTAGCTGCAAGACACCATTTTTCTGTGGTGCAATAGAAGTGGCCTGCAAACATCAACAATGTTGTGTGTACCAAAATCTTGTACCGGACCATTGTCCAGCGTTCATCGCCAGGCTTGGCGATGCCTACAATGCATAGCAAGTCGAAACAGAGCACAGCCGAGGAATCATCTGCGGCAATGCCGGAGCCCCACGCTTTGGGAGCAGCGTTACGGCTGGAGGTCGGGGTGCTCCTCTGGAGGCAGCAGCGTGGTTAATTGCGGGAGATTGGTGAGTTACTGGCGCGTCGGGGGGTTGAGTAGGCGGACGTGGCTGCGCCCGTGGAGCAAGATGATGAGACCCTCGGGGGTGAGCCCGAGCACGTCGTGGTCACGGAGCTCCAAGAGTTCCTAGAGGCGGCCATCCGAGCGCGCACCATCGAAGAAGGAGATGGGAACTCGATTCGCTCTGGGCAGTACAAAGAACTTTTTTGGGGGGGAGAAATCATTCGATCTATTCACCATGTCATGACAGTATAAAGAATATAGAAATAATAAAAATTGCATACATGTCCGTAGACCATCTAGACACGACTCAAGCTGCAGCCAAAGGCGCGCCGCTGTTGTCACCCCTTCCTCACTGAAGCCAGACAAGACTTGTTATACTAGACAGCTTGTAACTTGCAAAACTAAAAAATGTTTATGAAACTTAAAAATCAAAAACATTTTAGAAATGCTCTGGTTAATAAAATACTTGAGAATTCAAAAGGTGTTCGTGAATACCAAAAAATATTTTAAAATGTGCATGAATGTGGAAAATATTGTGAGTTTTTAAAAAAATGTTCATAAATTTAAGTGAAACATCAGGAACATCAGATATGGGTACAAGTGGGGAACACGATTTATTTTTCCAGACATGTATCTCATCATACGCATACGTTCTCGTTAGCATGTCGGATTGGGGTGGGAGAACTTAAAGGTCGAATCTGAAATAGCGAGCTCTGTCCTTAGTCATCACCACCAGCAGGGATCCTGCTAGGCATACCTGCAACGGTGGGCTAGCTACACCCGGACGCCGTACAGCCAGAAGTGGGTGTCCGAGTTGTACGCCGACGAAAGCACCGGGGACGAACAGCTTGGCCGCATGGATGGAGTATGAGGAACAGAGGGATCAGCGTGATTAAAAGAAAGTTGTACATAACTGTATAATCTTCAAATCAGACCGTCTCCTCCTTCGACATAGGCATAATGTAGTGTCGGTCTTATAGGGCTTATTAATGCCTATATATCGTTTTGTTATATTTTTAGTCGGACTCATTACTTTTGGCTGTGTCTATCCTAGATATGTTTTTTAGAAAAGGAGGAGGACCTCCGGCCTCTGCATCTGGACGATGCATGCAGTCACTTTATTAATTATTCACACAAGACCTTACAAAGTCATATAACAGTAAAACTAAAGCCACCGTCTAGGCAACATCTGTCGCTACTCCTATCCAGTTGATGAAGGAATGCTGATAGTCTGGGCCTAATACCAAACAGACCTCGCAGCCAAACCTAACATCTAAGACCTGAAGTCCCAACCTGGACGCCTGCCGGGTATGGGGCACCCACCAGTCCGGCGCACTCCTCAACCAGGACGTCTGCCGGATATGAGGCCGCCGCAGCCACCTGCCACCAATCCATCTTCAGTGTTGTACTGCTGCATCTACCTTGCCCGGGTCTAGCTGCCGTCGACGCCACCACGACGCCAGACAACGCCACCATCCTGCGCTCGTCCATCATCACACGGCCACCGGCGAGACCCCGCTGCTCCATGCCGCTGAGACCCACCGTTGTCGACGTGCCAGATGCCACGCCGCTCCTCCGTCGCGAACACTACCTGCTGCCACTGGTCCCATCCCCTCCGCCTGCAGTTCCTCTAACCGAGCACCCAAACGCCCCAGGCGGCGCCTCCAAGAAGGGTATGACACACGCAGTGATGCCGCCGCCCAATCTAAGGAGATTTTGGGTTTTCACCCGGGCATGGGGCCGGGGTGGAGGGCAGGGACCTCGACGGCACCTGCAAGTAGGAGAACAGCGGCCCTAGTCATCGCCACCGTCGGGATGAACGAGTCATTCAGAGTTTCCTCCGGTCCGATGTCGCCTCTACCAGCCCCCGCGAACGCACCGGGGCCGACGACCGCGATTGTAAGCCACCAAGTGCAGCGGGAGAGAGCATGCAGAGTGGAGGAGATCCACCGGCAACTCACCGCCCACGCGGTCAAGATGCCATCCATCCACCCCCTGCGAACGTCGCTAACCGAGGGCGCCGTCGCCATGCCTAACGGGGCCGCCGTCCCAGGTCCAGGTTCCTCCACGATGGCTGGAGTGGCGAGATCCGACACCGCGCGGCCGACGCCATCGCCCAAGCCCGCCGTCGACCGATCCCGCCGCCGCCGGGAGTCCCACACCCATGGATCTGGGCGCCCGTGCACCGCCGCCTACGGGAACCGCCACACCGTCGGGAGGGCTGCACCCCGCGGATCAGGACGCCTGCGCCGCCGCGGATCCGGGAATGGGAGGAGAGACCCTCCGCCACCGCTGTCGCACGCACGGGCTTTGCCCGGCACCGACCATCGGCAGCGGCGGAGGGGGAGAAGGGCGCTGGAGGTTTACTAGGTGGCGGCGGCGGCTGAACCCTCCCGAGCCACCCGCGGGGGAGGCGACGCGAGAGGGACGCGAGATGCAGTCTTTCAAAATTGGGGGAGAATTTCACTTCCCCGGCCTCTGCACCAACTAGGGATGCATACGGCCTTTTAAATATGAGTATTATGATTCTTAATCTCAGGTACGCACCAAGGCTAGTCCTCAATAAATACGTGAATACCAGGAAAGTCTGGTGTTGGGTTTGTACATCCATTCCCCCAATCAATTGAGGGTTTGTATCCTGAATATGTAGAGGCCGAGTATCGCTCATGATGTATTGTATCCGCTTGATGCTACATATTGAGTTAATAAAACGCTTTATGAAAAAAATGTTCAAATTGCACATGTATATATGAGCAGGACACGTGCTACCTGCCTGGCGTCTCACGTTAATAAGGAGAACCTTCCATCCTGATTCGCTTGCGTCACCGTAGCTAGCGTATTGCATGCAGATTCTTGAGTCTCCTTTTATATTTGTATATAGATAGATGTAAGATATACAGCAATAAATCAAACAGAAACGCAGCTCTATCGAAGCTTCCATCTATCGTCCGACCCCGACGTTTCCCCAGCCTAGCTAGCTCCCGGCCGGACGCTCAGCATCCCACGCCAAGAAGAAACATGTAGCCGTCCAGTGCTCGGCATCCACGCAGCCGCCGGAGGGACTGGGCGAACCTGGACGCCGGACCGGCTGGGCTGGTCGCCGAGCACGTCCTGCGCAAGGACCTCGTCGACCTTTGCCGCTTCCGCGCGGTGTGTAGGGCGTGGCGCGCGTGCTCCAGCCACCAACACTGTACGGTTAGAGACAGTCCTAGATAATTCAGTTTGTGGGCCATATCATTTAGAGATGATTTACTCTCTGGTCGTATTGGTCGGACGAAAACACCATCGTACGCAGAGCAGTTTCGTTCTACAACTAGGCACCCACGTTGGCCAGCTCATTAACCCGCTGACGGGGCAGCTGACGGGCCTTCCAAGTGCAACCATGCTGCTGCGCAGAGGGCAGAGCCTGCGTGATCTTCAGCTGCATGGCGCGGGCCTCGCTAACAATGACACAGTTGCGCTTCATTTTGGCTCATTTCGCCTAGCTGTCGCCAACTCCGGCGATGAGCGATGGACCCAGATATATTCCTACCATAGGATTATGTCAATCTTGCCGTTCCCAGGCCGCATTTACTGTGCCACGTCGAACAACGTCTCGTTGGTAGAAACTCAAGCTACTGTTGTGAACCAGCCACCAAAGCTTGTGGTGGTCGCCAAACATGAACTAAACAAGGGATTCTGGTCGCTGAACACTTTCAAATACCAGCTGAACAGAAGGCAAAGCTGGATCTTCCTAGTGGAAAATAATGGAGAGCTGATTCTTTGTCACCGTGCGACCCCTAGACCTCGAACTCTTGGGGAGTACAGTGTGAGCGTGTATCGAGTGAACCAGGACGCAAAGAACACGGTACCCTTGTGTGGGCTCGATGGAAAAGTTTTGTTTCTCAGCAAGAGACGTTCGCTCCTTGTGTCTACCAGGGTGTCCCCTTCCATCAAGGCTGACACCGCGTACCTCTGCTTGTCAGTTCCAAAGAATGATGATGTTGTTTATACCTTTGATCTCTTGGGCGGTGGACACGTTGGACCTAAGTTCTCATCAAGTTTGCGTTGCTTAGCACGTGTGTGCAAGTTCAAGATGGATGATGTTGCAGATTATTTGTCACGCTATGTCTCAAATTATTATTTTGAGTTCATCTTGTAATCCTGCCAAGGGATCTCCATGCGAACTCCTCTACTAGGGTGGATTTGTAGAAGTCCACATAGGTCATTGCACCCACTTTCAGAAGTTTAAAAAGGTAACTCAATTCAATATATTTTACTATTAATTCATAGTCGTCTGTGTTGCATTAGCAGCTGCTCGGAGCTTGTAATAATGTTCTGTACACATATGCTTTGTAATTTCTTTTGTTCTTTTTGACACTCGTGCCCGGTTTTTCTAGGCGATTCTCCCAAAGTCGCCCCTTCTCCAGCTTCTTCCAGAATCGCCACTTCATATTTTTTATGTTGATCAGAAGCGCAAGAGAGACCCGCTGGCCCCCGCGTCGCTCCGCACGAGCGACACGGGTGGCGAAGCTAGCCACCGCCGACAGCCCTCGTCTCGCTGTCTTCCCTCCTCGCCGCCGTCGGGGCTTCTTCCTCTAGGCATGGTCGTCCCCGTGGCCGGCGTGTGCGGGTGCCGGTGCGTCGGTCGTCGCGCGGGTTGAGCCGGTGGTCTGGAGCACCTCTCCTACGGCGGAGCGCCGGATCCGGGGCCCTTGCGCCCGGATCTGTTGGGCTGTGACAGCCTGGATTTTTGCTTTCTCTCTTTTTCCGGACTTGCCTTCTCTCTTCTTTCGGACGTGGTTTTTACCGTGGTTTTTGCCCTGACTTGATTTGAATTTTGAATCATTTCAAATGGACTTGTCACTTGGGCATATCCTTGACTTTCACCCAAGTGACCTATCTACTTTATTCCTCTGATAAATCCCCAAAATAATCAAATGAATATTTTTCATAAAAGAAAAATATTCATTTTTCTCTCTGAAATTCAATTCAGAAACTTGTGCTCCAAAGCAACCCCAATTTTTCTTGACCGGAAAAATCTGACATAATTCCTGAATATTCTTAGAACCTTGGCACACCTTCCCATGCAGAAAATTTGCATCACTTTTTGTAATATTTTTGCTGTAGAAAATCATTTCTCTTCTGGCCCAAAATTCCAGTTTGTACAGCAAGTACATTTTTCCTTGAGCTTTTGGGCTTGATCTTTCTTGAGCTTAAACACCTTCCTAAGAAACCCTAAACCCCAGGAGATCAGCCCTAATGGCCTTCTAGAAGGTGGCCAAAGTTGGCGACCAAGTTTCTCGTCAGAAACTTGTTAGCTTAGTAGAGTCAAGTCTGGTCGGCCTGGGCATGAGCTATCACCTCTCCTAGACTAAACACTGCACGGACAAACGCGTAGACAAGGTTTGGACGAGCCTGGGCGTCGTTTTGACCATGCCTGCTTGGTGACCGCGCAAGGACACGGCGCCTGGCAACGTCTCGACGCGCTCTGGCTGGCGCTTTCCTCTCTGTATCGCGCGTGCTCGTTCCAGCTCTCGTCGACGCCTGCTGCGCCACACCTACAGCGTCGACACATCACCCTTGACCGCTCCCTGGCGCTCACCGACGCCGGAGCCGCTGCAGCAAGCACGGGCGCGTCGTGGCCAAAATGCCACAGTGCGCGTGTGCGCTTGTCCACTTCCTCCACCGCCTCCTGTGCTCGTCCGCGAGCGTGGGCAAGCTCCTGCGTAGACGCTGATGTTTGCCCCCTCGCCTTGGAGCTTCTCGTTGCCGTTCGCCGCCTGTCCAGAGAGCTCCGGTGGCGACACGTCCCCCCCCCCCTCGTTCTGGCTATATATAGCGCTCCCCTCCTCGATTTCTAGCCAAGCACCACTCCACACCACCTCCACAAACACGTAGAACGACCCCACCTCGGTCGGGCAGGCCTCTGGCCGTCGCCCCAACTAGAGGACTCCGGCGATCCCCGCAGGCCAGCCGCCGCTCTCCGGTGCCTCTCGAGCTCAAGCAACTGCTTGGGCGGGGCATTGGTGGTCTGTTGGTGCTGCCTGGACGCCGCTGAGCCCTCGGAGCCGCCCCTAGCCGTCGTCTTCAACCTCTCCGGCGTAACCCGTCCGCCACCGTAGCTTGCAAGCTCAACTGCGAGCAGCTCCGTCCACCCCACGCCAAGCCACGGGTACGGGCAGGTGCGCCACGAGCCCCGCTTCAATCCTATCCCTCTAGCCTAGCCCCAAACCCCCTCGTCGCCAGCATGAGCTCCGGCGAAGCGCCGCCCCTCTCTGATCTCGATCTCCCTCTCTCTCTCCTGATGCGTGGGACCCACCTGTCGGTCTCACCACTCGCGCCCGAAGCGGTACGAGTGGAGGCATCTTTCCAGTTTACGCCTTCGACGTCACCCCCCTGGTTTTCTGTTTAATTCAAATATTATTCAGAAATTTGACTAAACTTTGACCAGCCACCATTTCTAAACCATAAGTCCGAATGAATTGATTCTTTTTGCATTGTCTTTGTTTCAGAAAGCTCTAGCGGCACACCAAAGGGTGGATTTTTCCTTGCTGTCTAGAATTTCTGGTGCTATTCAGAGAGGTTTCTGATAATTATTTTTGTGGTTTTAAATTCTTTTCAGAAGGAGAAGCTTGTCTTGAAGCCAACCAAGAAGGGTGTGATCCTCCTCTACACTAAGGCAAGCCACACCAGCATTTGGATGGTGTTATTTCAATATATATGATTTTCTACTTGAATATGAGTTCTTATTTGCATTTAAAATTTGATAAAATAAATTTGGTTAATTGCTAGTTACTTTATCATGCTTGATATGCTTGTTTTAGTTACTGGTTGAATGCATGAACTTGTTTGGCTAAGTAGAGTAAAATTTTGCACTAGACATATGGCTATGGAAATTAATGAAAGTTATTTTTTAAGTGATATTTTCAATTAAATGATGAACTAATAAAAATATTGCTTGATAAATAAAATGAATTATAACCAGAGAAGTTTTGGTTCTAAGTATTGCAAGATGTTTATATTGTTAAGTTTGATCCATGACTATGAGTTGTTTGCATTGCATGACGAGTAGTTGCATGATTATGGCATTATATCATGTTATTGATAAAAAAGTTTTTATCAAAGCTAAACTTGATTAAGTTCAACTTGAATATGATGTTGATCACATCATGGTGCCACTAAATTGGGTTTTTAATTCGGTGCTACCACATTTACCTTGTGGGAAGGTCTTGATTCGGTCCTTTGTTGTGGCTCTCACCAGTGCCTCCCGCGAGGAAAGGTTATGGGCGTGCATACCCTGGCCCGGTAGGCAAACATAACCTTGTGTGCTCGTTTTTGTTTTTATGGTACCTTGTCCCCGTTTGGGACCGTTTGCCACGACGGTGGCCGTTGGTGTCTTTGGTAGACACGGGGCCACCCAGGACCTAGCCCTGAGAGGGAGTTGGTCGGAGTGGTCGGGGAGAGTGCATGATAAAGGGAGGGTTTCGTCGGAATGCTTTGGTCAACCCGAATGGGAATGCGAGGCCAGGTGTTCTATAGTGTGGGTAAAGTGCGCTACCTCTGCAGAGTGTATTTAATCTATCGATAGTCGCATCCTCGGTTATGGGCATAACTCGTGAGTAAGTCACACCATGGATCAACTTTTACAATAAATCTTGCAAACTAAGTGATTGTTGTGATGCATTGGTTCGTGATGAATCATGAACTCTTGAGGTGTAAATGAGTGATTAGTTTCAGGTGTGACCCCGGTGTGGTCACCGTTTGGTTACGAGGTAACCGTCTGGTAAGCGAGTCCGTGTGACTCGGTGCACGTTTTGTTTGCGTTGCATCTGTAGTATTTCTTGCATTGAATTAATCTGATTAATTATCATGATATTGTCTGTCATCGTGCTTATGTCTGTTGTGAGCTTGCAAGTACATTCAATGTACTGACCTGGCGTGTTATGCCAGCTTTCAGGCAAGTCGGTTCGCATCGGAGCGCATCTCATGTCTAGGCCATGTCCACGTCGGTGTCCCTGTGCTATGGAGTTCCACTTCGTCGTTCTTCCGCTGCCGCGTAGTTCGTGCGATCGAGGCCCCGTCATGTTCATTAAATAATGTACATACTGTCCAGCAGCACCGTGTGTGTCGCTTGGCCTCGTGTATCGATGTAATATCAGACCTATGTAATCTGCTAGCATCAATAAAGCGGTTGTTTCTGTACCATGTTGTTGTGTATTGCCAGAAGACTCGATCTCTGGGCTGGCAATGCAGGGTAAACCGGTTGCTCTGAGCCGGGGTGCCACAACGCTTGGTATCAGAGCCGCGCTGATTTTAGGACACGCTAGACCGCTAGTGCGTCAGTGAAACGGTAGATAACTTCGTTTGTGTGCCGGTAGTCATAGAAAATGGTTGCTGCATTGCACGCATGTTTATTTGTTGTTATTACTAACCGTATGGTTTGTGAGTGTAGATGGCACCAGTACCGATCTTGTACCATCCTGAGCCAGCTCCATACACATCGCCGCACCTGCTTCAGAACGTGTGGCGACGACTCTATCCAGAGGGTGCTGATCCGGAGTATCGGGTGTATCGCGAGCATCTGGCCGGTGCATTGTATGAGTATTATGCTGAGGTCACTCTACACCACAGTTCCTCTTCCGGCGCTTACACTTGTTCGACTAAGGGTGGTCTTGCTTCTACGCCATCGCAGGCGGTTCAGTTTGCTACTATCGAGGCTCTTCAAGACTTGCACTACAACGAGGTTCGCATGCACACCCACCCTGGTATTTTCTTCTACACATCTCTGCACGAGAATGGGCGTATCCGCTTTCCCTTGATTAATCCGGCGTGCGATCGTCCCACTAGCCACCTTTCTCACTACATCAACGCTAGTTATCTCCTGAACTACGAGTTAGCTCGGGAGCTTTCACGCGCTCGTGCCGCTCTCGTATGAGGAACCCTCTTCCCGCTGTCATCTATACTACTCCAGTTCCTTCCGCCTCTGTTCCCCCGGCGACCTTGAAGGGTACCGTTAACCCTCTGGCGATGAACCCTTGCAGCGCTCCTGCTGCATGGTCTTCCCTTGTCGCTACTCCTGTCGCTCCTATGCTTAGATCCCATCCCCCGCCTGCCGCTGAGGGAGAGCCCTCGAGGCAGCGCCAGCGCATCCCTCTTCCCCCGGAGGTCTCTACTATCAGTTCAGGATCTGGGTCCGGCTCAGGAGACGAGCCTGCAGCAGCACCATCCGAGCAGTAGACCGTTAGAGTATCGTTGTAGTCATGAGCATGATGTATGGCTGTAATCGCACTTGTCATGATGCGTAGTTTCATGTATGAGGGTAGTAGACCCGTTGTGATGTTTACTTTCATGTTGGGACTATGTATAATTATGTTGGACTCTTTTATTCGACTTGGTTTTCATTCTCTGCTTTCTTCCGGGATTTGTCATTGGCTTTTTCCCCCATTTTTGAATTTTCTCATCATGGTTGCTATGTGTTGGGAAAATGAAAAATAGGATGACGCATGGAGGCAGCAACAGCCAAGCTTGTGAGGATGTTCCTGTCCGTCGCTCCGCAAGACAGGCAGGACATTCCCTTAGCCATACCCGCCACCTCCGCCTCCACCGCCACATCCGCCTTCCACCGAGCAAATCCTGCGAATGTTTGAAGAAAGAAGGAGCAACGATCTGCTGAAAATACTGAAAAGTGTACAAGTTATGGTTGGCCAGAATGAAACCAGAATGGCCATCACTCCAATCTGTCAGATTTTCAACGAACCAAACCTCCCAGTTTCAGCCACGCTACTGATCATTTGGACGCCGACGACTGGCTAAGGACTATTGAGAGGAAATTGGAGATTGCTCGCACTGAAGAAGGAGACAAGGTTCCCTTCGCAATGCATTATCTCGAAGGAGCTGCAGCTATATGGCGGGATAATGCCAAGACAATATGGCCTGCAGACGAGGAAATTACTTGGGCAAAATTCAAGGATCACTTCCGCAAGTATCATATTCCCACCGGAGTTATGAAAATCAAGCAACGCGAATTCCTTGCTCTCACTCAAGGCAGCATGACCGTCAACGAGTATCTGAATAAATTCAACCATTTGGCCCGCTATTCTCTCCACGATGTTGCCACAGAAGAGCGGAAGATTGACCGGTTTCTTGGAGGCCTGAATCAGCATCTCTGGTGCACTCTCAGCATGTTTGATTTCCTAGACTTCCTGACTCTGGTGAACAAAGCCCTCATCGCAGAAAGGGAACACATGCTCCTGCACGACCACAAGCCAGCTGTTAATGACCACAAGCGCAAATTCGAGCCGAAGAAGGATATGCAACCAGTGCAAAAGGCTCGTACTTGGCAACAGACTCAGGTGGAGTACAAACCCAACTGGCAGCAGAATGTCAACAAGACAACCACGCAAGTCAAGAATGTCGTGACCAGTCCGGTGCGCGAAGATTGTCAGCGCAACAATTCATGCTTCAGCTATGGTCAAACCGGACACTACGCCAGACAGTGTCCCAAGAACAACAAACAAGTAGCTCCATTTCACCCACAAGTCAACTATATGGAGCCGTATTCCGCCCCAGATATGATCCAAGGGCAAATTCATCACATCTCCGCAGACGAAGCCCGAGAGGACCCGGAAGTCGTCATTGGTATGTTTCTTGTTAATGACATACCCGCCGTAATTTTATTTGACTCTGGGGCTTCCCACTCTTTTATTTCGCGGAGTTTTGCTTCCCAAAACAATTTTCCTTGCTCGATTTTGGGAAAGCACATGCTGGTACAATCCTCGGGATCCCTACTCAGAAGCAATCTCGTCTGCCAAAATTTGGAAATTGACATCAAGGGCGTCAAGTTTCCAACATCGTTAATAATCATCGACTCCAACAAATTGGATGTCATTATAGGCATGAATTGGTTAACTCAATATCAAGTCTGCATCAGTTGTGCGACCAGAGAAGTTACCCTGAAAAATATGGAAGGTCGCTCCACAAGTTTTTATGCCCGCAAGCGCATACCCAGAAAAGACATGGTTTTTGCAGCCGTGGCAGAAGAGGTGGAATTAATTCCAGTGGTCAGTGAGTATCCAGACGTATTTCCTAAAGAATTACCAGGCATGCCACCAGACCGAGAATTGGAGTTCGCAATTGACTTGGTGCCTGGAACCACCCCGATACATAAGAAATATTATCGAATGCCTGCCTCAGAATTGGTGGAGTTGAAGAAACAACTGGATGAGATGCTGCAGAAAGGATACATCCGTCCAAGCTCTTCACCATGGGGATCACCAGCAATCTTCGTGGACAAAAAGGATGGCAGTCTACGAATGTGCGTAGACTACCGACAGCTGAATGACGTCACCATTAAAAACAAGTATCCACTGCCGAGGATTGACGATCTGTTTGATCAACTCAGTGGGGCCAAAGTATTCTCAAAAATTGATTTGAGGACGAGATATCATCAACTCAAGATAAAGAAGGAAGATATTCCTAAGACCGCGTTCACTACTCGGTACGGTCTTTATGAATACACCGTTATGACCTTCGGCCTCACCAACGCCCCTGCCTTCTTTATGCCTATGATGAACAAGGTGTTTATGGACTTCTTGGACAAATTTGTGGTGGTGTTCATGTTGGGGAACGTAGTAATTTCAAAAAAATTCCTACGCACACGCAAGATCATGGTGATGCATAGCAACGAGAGGGGAGAGTGTTGTCCACGTACCCTCGTAGACCGAAAGCGGAAGCGTTAACACAACACGGTTGATGTAGTCGTACGTCTTCACGATCCGACCGATCAAGTACCGAACGCACGGCACCTCCGAGTTCAGCACACGTTCAGCTCGATGACATCCCTCGAACTCCGATCCAGCCGAGTGTTGAGGGAGAGTTTCCTCAGCACGACGGCGTGGTGACGATGATGATGTTCTACCGACGCAGGGCTTCGCCTAAGCACCGCTACGATATTATCGAGGTGTAATATGGTGGAGGGGGGCACCGCACACGGCTAAAAGATCGTTGATCAATTGTGTGTCTAGAGGTGCCCCCTTGCCCCTGTATATAAAGGAGCAAGGGGGAGGCCGCCGGCCAAGGAGGAGAGGCGCGCCAGGAGGAGTCCTACTCCTACCGGGAGTAGGACTCCCCCCCTTTTCCATGTTGGACTAGGAGAGGAAGGGGAAAAGGTGGAGGGGAGGAAGGAAGGGGGGCGCCGCCCCCTTCTCCTTGTCCTATTCGGACTGGGGGGGAGGGGCGCGCGGCCCTGCCCTGGCCTCCTCTCCTCTCTTCCACCTAGGCCCACTAAGGCCCATTAAGTTACCGGGGGGTCCGGTAACCTCCCGGTACTCCGGAAAAATCCCGATTTCACCCGGAACACTTCCGATGTCCAAACATAGGCTTCCAATATATCAATCTTTATGTCTCGACCATTTCGAGACTCCTTGTCATGTCCGTGATCACATCCGGGACTCTGAACAACCTTCGGTACATCAAAACATATAAACTCATAATATAACTGTCATCGTAACGTTAAGCGTGCGGACCCTACGGGTTCGAGAACTATGTAGACATGACCGAGACACCTCTCCGGTCAATAACCAATAGCGGAACCTGGATGCTCATATTGGTTCCCACATATTCTACGAAGATCTTTGTCGGTCAGACCGCATAACAACATACGTTGTTCCCTTTGTCATCGGTATGTTACTTGCCCGAGATTCGATCGTCGGTATCTCGATACCTAGTTCAATCTCGTTACCGGCAAGTCTCTTTACTCGTTCCGTAATACATCATCCCGCAACTAACTCATTAGTCACAATGCTTGCAAGGCTTATAGTGATGTGTATTACTGAGTGGGCCCAAAGATACCTCTCCGACAATCGGAGTGACAAATCCTAATCCCGAAATACGCCAACCCAACAAGTACCTTTGGAGACACCTGTAGAGCACCTTTATAATCACCCAGTTACGTTGTGACGTTTGGTAGCACACAAAGTGTTCCTCCGGTAAACGGGAGTTGCATAATCTCATAGTCATAGGTGTTGGAAATATGCCCTAGAGGCAATAATAAAATGGTTATTATTATATTTCTTTGTTCATGATAATTGTCTATTGTTCATGCTATAATTGTGTTATCCGGAAATCGTAATACATGTGTGAATACATAGACCACAACGTGTCCCTAGTAAGCCTCTAGTTGACTAGCTCGTTGATCAACAGATAGTCATGGTTTCCTGACTATGGACATTGGATGTCACTGATAACGGGATCACATCATTAGGAGAATGATGTGATGGACAAGACCCAATCCTAAGCATAGCACAAAAGATCGTGTAGTTCGTTTGCTAGAGCTTTTCCAATGTCAAGTATCATTTCCTTAGACCATGAGATCGTGCAACTCCCGGATACCGTAGGAGTGCTTTGGGTGTGCCAAACGTCACAACGTAACTGGGTGACTATAAAGGTGCACTACGGGTATCTCCGAAAGTGTCTGTTGGGTTGGCACGGATCGAGACTGGGATTTGTCACTCCGTATGACGGAGAGGTATCTCTGGGCCCACTCGGTAATGCATCATCATAATGAGCTCAATGTGACTCAGGAGTTAGCCACGGGATCATGCATTACGGTACGAGTAAAGTGACTTGCCGGTAATGGGATTGAACAAGGTATTGGGATACCGACGATCAAATCTCGGGCAAGTAACGTAACGATTGACAAAGGGAATTGTATACGGGATTGATTGAATCCTCGACATCGTGGTTCATCCGATGAGATCATCGTGGAACATGTGGGAGCCAACATGGGTATCCATATCCCGCTGTTGGTTATTGACCGGAGAGGCGTCTCGGTCATGTCTGCATGTCTCCCGAACCCGTAGGGTCTACACACTTAAGGTTCGGTGACGCTAGGGTTGTAGAGATATTAGTATGCGGAAACCCGAAAGTTGTTTGGAGTCCCGGATGAGATCCCGGACGTCACGAGGAGTTCCGGAATGGTCCGGAGGTGAAGAATTATATATATGAAGTCCAGTTTCGGCCACCGGGAAACTTTCGGGGGTTATCGGTATTGTACCGGGACCACCGGAAGGGTCCCGGTGGTCCACCGGGTGGGGCCACCTGTCCCGGAGGGCCCCATGGGCTGAAGTGGGAGGGGAACCAGCCCCTAGTGGGCTGGGGCGCCCCCCTTGGCTTGGGGGGCAAGCCGCCCCCCTTGGCCGCCGCCCCCCCTCAGATGGGATCTCCAGGGGGCCGGCGCCCCCCCAGGGCTCCTATAAATAGTGGGGGGAGGGAGGGCAGTAGCACCACAGCCCCTGGCGCCTCCCTCTCCCCCTGCAACACCTCTCCCTCCCGCTTGTGCTTGGCGGAGCCCTGCCGGGATCCCCGCTACTTCCACCACCACGCCGTCGTGCTGCTGGATCTCCATCAACCTCTCCTTCCCCCTTGCTGGATCAAGAAGGAGGAGACGTCGCTGCTCCGTACGTGTGTTGAACGCGGAGGTGCCGTCCGTTCGGCGCTCGGTCATCGGTGATTTGGATCACGACGAGTACGACTCCATCAACCCCGTTCACTTGAACGCTTCCGCTCGCGATCTACAAGGGTATGTAGATGCACTCCTTTCCCCTCGTTGCTAGTAGACTCCATATATGGATCTTGGTGATGCGTAGAAAATTTTAAAATTCTGCTACGATCCCCAACAGTGGTATCAGAGCCAGGCCTATGCGTAGTTACTATGCACGAGTAGAACACAAAGCAGTTGTGGGCGTAGATGTTGTCAATTTTTCTTGCCACTACTAGTCTTATCTTGTTTCGGCGGCATTGTGGGATGAAGCGGCCCGGACCGACCTTACACGTACGCTTACGTGAGACAGGTTCCACCGACTGACATGCACTAGTTGCATAAGGTGGCTAGCGGGTGTCTGTCTCTCCCACTTTAGTCGGAACGGATTCGATGAAAAGGGTCCTTATGAAGGGTAAATAGAAATTGGCATATCACGTTGTGGTTTTACGTAGGTAAGAAACGTTCTTGCTAGAAACCTATAGAAGCCACGTAAAAACTTGCAACAACAATTAGAGGACGTCTAACTTGTTTTTGCAGCATGTGCCTTGTGATGTGATATGGCCAGAAGATGTGATGAATGATATATGTGATGTATGAGATTGATCATATTCTTGTAATAGGAATCACGACTTGCATGTCGATGAGTATGACAACCGGCAGGAGCCATAGGAGTTGTCTTTATTTTTTGTATGACCTGCGTGTCATTGAATAACGCCATGTAAATTACTTTACTTTATTGCTAAACGTGTTAGCCATAGAAGTAGAAGTAATCGTTGGCGTGACAACTTCATGAAGACACAATGATGGAGATCATGATGATGGAGATCATGGTGTCATGCCGGTGACGAAGATGATCATGGCGCCCCGAAGATGGAGATCAAAGGAGAAAAATGATATTGGCCATATCATGTCACTATTTGATTGCATGTGATGTTTATCATGTTTTGCATCTTATTTGCTTAGAACGACGGTAGTAAGTAAGATGATCCCTTATAATAATTTCAAGAAAGTGTTCCCCCTAACTGTGCACCGTTGCGAAGGTTCGTTGTTTCGAAGCACCACGTGATGATCGGGTGTGATAGATTCTAACGTTCGCATACAACGGGTGTTGACGAGCCTAGCATGTACAAACATGGCCTCGGAACACACGCAATACACTTAGGTTGACTTGACGAGCCTAGCATGTACAGACATGGCCTCGGAACACGGAGGACCGAAAGGTCCAGCATGAGTCGTATAGAAGATACGATCAACATGGAGATGTTCACCGATCTTGACTAGTCCGTCTCACGTGATGATCGGACACGGCCTAGTTAACTCGGATCATGTTTCACTTAGATGACTAGAGGGATGTCTATCTGAGTGGGAGTTCATTGAATAATTTGATTAGATGAACTTAATTATCATGAACTTAGTCTAAAATCTTTACAATATGTCTTGTAGATCAAATGGCCCACGTTGTCCTCAACTTCAACGCGTTCCTAGAGAAAACCAAGCTGAAAGATGATGGCAGCAACTATACGGACTGGGTCCGGAACCTGAGGATCATCCTCATAGCTGCCAAGAAAGATTATGTCTTCGAAGCACCGCTAGGTGAAGCACCCATCCCAGAGAACCAAGACGTTATGAACGCTTGCCAATCACATGCTGATGATTACTCCCTCGTTCAGTGCGGCATGCTTTACAGCTTAGAACCGGGGCTCCAAAAGCGTTTTGAGAAACATGGAGCATACGAGATGTTCGAAGAGCTGAAAATGGTTTTCCAAGCTCATGCCCGGGTCGAGAGATATGAAGTCTCCGACAAGTTCTTCAGCTGTAAAATGGAGGAAAATAGTTCTGTCAGTGAGCACATACTCAGAATGTCTGGGTTACACAACCGCTTGTCTCAGCTGGGAGTTAATATCCCGGATGACGCGGTCATTGACAGAATCCTTCAGTCGCTTCGACCAAGCTACAAGAGCTTTGTGATGAACTTCAATATGCAGGGGATGGAAAAGACCATTCCTGAGGTATATTCAATGCTGAAATCAGCGGAGGTGGAGATCAAAAAGGAACATCAAGTGTTGATGGTGAATAAAACCACTAAGTTCAAGAAAGGCAAGGGTAAGAAGAACTTCAAGAAGGACGGCAAGGGAGTTGCCGCGCCCGGTAAGCCAGTTGCCGGGAAGAAGTCAAAGAATGGACCCAAGCCTGAGACTGAGTGCTTTTATTGCAAGGGAAGTGGTCACTGGAAGCGGAACTGCCCCAAATACTTAGCGGACAAGAAGGCCAGCAACACCAAAGGTATATGTGATATACATGTAATTGATGTGTACCTTACCAGTACTCGTAGTAGCTCCTGGGTATTTGATACCGGTGCGGTTGCTCGTATTTGTAACTCAAAACAGGAGCTGCGGAATAAGCGGAGACTGGCGAAGGACGAGGTGACGATGCGCGTCGGGAATGGTTCCAAGGTCGATGTGATCGCCGTCGGCACGCTACCTCTGCATTTACCTACGGGATTAGTTTTAAACCTCAATAATTGTTATTTAGTGCCAGCTTTGAGCATGAACATTGTATCTGGATCTCGTTTAATTCGAGATGGCTACTCATTTATATCCGAGAATAATGGTTGTTCTATTTATATGAGAGATATGATTTATGGTCATGCCCCGCTAGTCAATGGTTTATTCTTGATGAATCTCGAACGTGATGTTACACACATTCATAGTGTGAATACCAAAAGATGTAAAGTTGATAACGATAGTCCCACATACTTGTGGCACTGCCGCCTTGGTCACATTGGTGTCAAACGCATGAAGAAGCTCCATGCAGATGGACTTTTGGAGTCGCTTGATTACGAATCATTTGACACGTGCGAACCATGCCTCATGGGTAAGATGACCAAGACTCCGTTCTCCGGAACAATGGAGCGAGCAACCAACTTATTGGAAATCATACATACTGATGTGTGCGGTCCAATGAGTGTTGAGGCTCGCGGAGGATATCGTTATGTTCTCACTCTCACTGATGACTTAAGTAGATATGGGTATGTCTACCTAATGAAACACAAGTCTGAAACCTTTGAAAAGTTCAAGGAATTTCAGAGTGAGGTTGAGAATCAACGTGACGGGAAAATAAAGTTCTTACGATCAGATCGTGGTGGAGAATATTTAAGTCATGAATTTGGTACGCACTTAAGGAAATGTGGAATCGTTTCACAACTCACGCCGCCTGGAACACCTCAGCGAAACGGTGTGTCCGAACGTCGTAATCGCACTCTATTGGATATGGTGCGATCTATGATGTCTCTTACCGATCTACCGCTCTCATTTTGGGGCTATGCTTTAGAGACTGCCGCATTCGCTTTAAATAGGGCTCCGTCGAAATCCGTTGAGACGACACCGTATGAATTATGGTTTGGGAATAAACCTAAGCTGTCGTTTCTAAAAGTTTGGGGATGCGATGCTTATGTCAAGAAACTTCAACCTAAAAAGCTCGAACCCAAGTCGGAAAAATGCGTCTTCATAGGATACCCTAAGGAAACCATTGGGTATACCTTCTACCTCAAATCCGAAGGCAAGATCTTTGTTGCCAAGAATGGGTCCTTTCTGGAGAAAGAGTTTCTCTCGAAAGAATTAAGTGGGAGGAAAGTGGAACTTGATGAGGTGATAGTCACCCCTTCCGAACCGGAAAGTAGCGCAGCACGGGAAGATGTTCCTGTGGTGCCTACACCGACTGGCGAGGAAGTTAATGATGATGATCATGAAGCTTCGGATCAAGTTACTGCTGAACTTCGTAGGTCCACAAGGACACGTTCCGCACCAGAGTGGTACGGCAACCCTGTCCTGGAAATCATGTTGTTAGACAACGGTGAACCTTCGAACTATGAAGAAGCGATGGCGGGCCCGGATTCCGACAAATGGCTAGAAGCCATGAAATCCGAGATAGGATCCATGTATGAAAATGAAGTATGTACTTTGACTGACTTGCCCGATGATCGGCGAGCCATAGAAAATAAATGGATCTTTAAGAAGAAGACAGACGCGGATGGTAACGTGACCATCTATAAGGCTCGACTTATCGCTAAGGGTTATCGACAAGTTCAAGGGGTTGACTACGATGAGACTTTCTCACCCGTAGCGAAGCTGAAGTCCGTCCGAATCATGTTAGCAATTGCCGCATTCTATGCCTATGAGATATGGCAAATGGACGTCAAAACGGCATTCCTTAACGGCTTTCTTAAGGAAGAATTGTATATGATGCAGCCGGAAGGTTTTGTCGATCCTAAGAATGCTAACAAGGTATGCAAGCTCCAGCGCTCCATCTATGGGCTGGTGCAAGCATCTCGGAGTTGGAACATTCGTTTTGATGAGATGATCAAAGCGTTTGGGTTTACACAGACTTATGGAGAAGCCTGTGTTTACAAGAAAGTGAGTGGGAGCTCTGTAGCATTTCTCTTATTATATGTGGATGACATACTATTGATGGGAAATGATATAGAATTCTTGGAAAGTATAAAGGCCTATTTGAATAAGTGTTTTTCAATGAAGGACCTTGGAGAAGCTGCTTATATATTAGGCATCAAGATCTATAGAGATAGATCAAGACACCTCATTGGTCTTTCACAGAGTACGTACCTTGACAAGATATTGAAGAAGTTCAATATGGATCAGTCCAAGAAGGGGTTCTTGCCTGTATTGCAAGGTGTGCCAATTGAGCACGGCTCAATGCCCGACCACGGCAGAAGATAGAGAAAAGATGAGTGTCATCCCCTATGCCTCGGCCATAGGGTCTATTATGTATGCCATGCTGTGTACCAGACCTGATGTAAACCTTGCCGTAAGTTTGGTAGGAAGGTACCAAAGTAATCCCGGCATGGAACACTGGACAGCGGTCAAGAATATCCTGAAGTACCTGAAGAGGACTAAGGATATGTTTCTCGTTTATGGAGGTGACGAAGAGCTCGTCGTAAAGGGTTACGTCGACGCTAGCTTCGACACAGATCTGGATGACTCCAAGTCACAAACCGGCTACGTGTATGTTTTGAATGGAGGGGCAGTAAGCTGGTGCAGTTGCAAGCAAAGCGTCGTGGCGGGATCTACATGTGAAGCGGAGTACATGGCGGCCTCAGAGGCAGCACAGCAAGCAGTCTGGATAAAGGAGTTCATTACCGACCTAGGGGTGATTCCCAATGCGTCGGGCCCGATGACTCTCTTCTGTGACAACACTGGAGCTATTGCCCTTGCCAAGGAGCCCAGGTTTCACAGGAAGACCAGGCATATCAAGCGTCGCTTCAACTCCATTCGTGAAAGTGTTCAAAATGGAGACATAGATATTTGTAAAGTACATATGGACCTGAATGTAGCAGATCCGTTGACTAAACCTCTCCCTAGAGCAAAACAAGATCAACACCAGAACTCTATGGGTGTTCGATTCATCACAATGTAACTAGATTATTGACTCTAGTGCAAGTGGGAGACTGTTGGAAATATGCCCTAGAGGCAATAATAAAATGGTTATTATTATATTTCTTTGTTCATGATAATTGTCTATTGTTCATGCTATAATTGTGTTATCCGGAAATCGTAATACATGTGTGAATACATAGACCACAACGTGTCCCTAGTAAGCCTCTAGTTGACTAGCTCGTTGATCAACAGATAGTCATGGTTTCCTGACTATGGACATTGGATGTCATTGATAACGGGATCACATCATTAGGAGAATGATGTGATGGACAAGACCCAATCCTAAGCATAGCACAAAAGATCGTGTAGTTCGTTTGCTAGAGCTTTTCCAATGTCAAGTATCATTTCCTTAGACCATGAGATCGTGCAACTCCCGGATACCGTAGGAGTGCTTTGGGTGTGCCAAACGTCACAACGTAACTGGGTGACTATAAAGGTGCACTACGGGTATCTCCGAAAGTGTCTGTTGGGTTGGCACGGATCGAGACTGGGATTTGTCACTCCGTATGACGGAGAGGTATCTCTGGGCCCACTCGGTAATGCATCATCATAATGAGCTCAATGTGACTAAGGAGTTAGCCACGGGATCATGCATTACGGTACGAGTAAAGTGACTTGCCGGTAACGAGATTGAACAAGGTATTGGGATACCGACGATCGAATCTCGGGCAAGTAACGTACCGATTGACAAAGGGAATTGTATACGGGATTGATTGAATCCTCGACATCGTGGTTCATCCGATGAGATCATCGTGGAACATGTGGGAGCCAACATGGGTATCCAGATCCCGCTGTTGGTTATTGACCGGAGAGGCGTCTCGGTCAAGTCTGCATGTCTCCCGAACCCGTAGGGTCTACACACTTAAGGTTCGGTGACGCTAGGGTTGTAGAGATATTAGTATGCGGAAACCCGAAAGTTGTTCGGAGTCCCGGATGAGATCCCGGACGTCACGAGGAGTTCCGGAATGGTCCGGAGGTGAAGAATTATATATATGAAGTCCAGTTTCGGCCACCGGGAAAGTTTCGGGGGTTATCGGTATTGTACCGGGACCACCGGAAGGGTCCCGGGGATCCACCGGGTGGGGCCACCTGTCCCGGAGGGCCCCATGGGCTGAAGTGGGAGGGGAACCAGCCCCTAGTGGGCTGGGGCGCCCCCCTTGGGCCTCCCCCTGCGCCTAGGGTTGGAAACCCTAGGGGTGGGGGGCGCCCCACTTGGCTTGGGGGGCAAGCCACCCCCCTTGGCCGCCGCCCCCCCCTCAGATGGGATCTCCAGGGGGCCGGCGCCCCCCCCAGGGCTCCTATAAATAGTGGGGGAGGGAGGGCAGCAGCACCACAGCCCCTGGCGCCTCCCTCTCCCCCTGCAACACCTCTCCCCCCCGCTTGTGCTTGGCGAAGCCCTGCCGGGATCCTCGCTACTTCCACCACCACGCCGTCGGGCTGCTGGATCTCCATCAACCTCTCCTTCCCCCTTGCTGGATCAAGAAGGAGGAGACGTCGCTGCTCCGTACGTGTGTTGAACGCGGAGGTGCCGTCCGTTCGGCGCTCGGTCATCGGTGATTTGGATCACAACGAGTACGACTCCATCAACCCCGTTCACTTGAACGCTTCCGCTCGCGATCTACAAGGGTATGTAGATGCACTCCTTTCCCCTCGTTGCTAGTAGACTCCATAGATGGATCTTGGTGATGCGTAAAAAATTTTAAAATTCTGCTACGATCCCCAACAATAGGAACATGTATAAGTCATGAAGAAAGCCATAGCAACATACTAAACGATCGAGTGCTAAGCTAACGGAATGGGTCAAGTCAATCACATCATTCTCCTAATGATGTGATCCCGTTAATCAAATGACAACTCATGTCTATGGCCAGGAAACACAACCATCTTTGATCAACGAGCTAGTCAAGTAGAGGCATACTAGTGACACTCTGTTTGTCTATGTATTCACACATTTATTATGTTTCCGGTTAATACAATTCTAGCATGAATAATAAACATTTATCATGATATAAGGAAATAAATAATAACTTTATTATTGCCTCTAGGGCATATTTCCTTCAGTCTCCCACTTGCACTAGAGTCAATAATCTAGATTACACAGTAATGATTCTTACACCCATGGAGTCTTGGTGCTGATCATGTTTTGCTCGTGGAAGAGGCTTAGTCAACGGTTCTGCAACATTCAGATCCGTATGTATCATGCAAATTTCTATGTCTCCCACCTGGACTAAATCCCGGATGGAATTGAAGCGTCTTTTGATGTGCTTGGTTCTCTTGTGAAATCTGGATTCCTTTGCTAAGGCAATTGCACTAGTATTGTCACAAAAGATTTTCATTGGTCCCGATGCACTAGGTATGACACCTAGATCGGATATGAACTCCTTCATCCAGACTCCTTCATTTGCTGCTTCCGAAGCAGCTATGTACTCCGCTTCACATGTAGATCCCGCCACGACACTTTGCTTAGAACTGCACCAACTGACAGCTCCACCGTTCAATGTAAACACGTATCCGGTTTGCGATTTAGAATCGTCCGGATCAGTGTCAAAGCTTGCATCAACGTAACCATTTACGATGAGCTCTTTGTCACCTCCATAAACGAGAAACATATCCTTAGTCCTTTTCAGGTATTTCAGGATGTTCTTGACCGCTGTCCAGTGATCCACTCCTGGATTACTTTGGTACCTCCCTGCTAAACTTATAGCAAGGCACACATCAGGTCTGGTACACAGCATTGCATACATGATAGAGCCTATGGCTGAAGCATAGGGAACATCTTTCATCTTCTCTCTATCTTCTGCAGTGGTCGTGCATTGAGTCTTACTCAATCTCACACCTTGTAGTACAGGCAAGAACCCTTTCTTTGCTTGATCCATTTTGAACTTCTTCAAAACTTTGTCAAGGTATGTGCTTTGTGAAAGTCCAATTAAGCGTCTTGATCTATCTCTATAGATCTTGATGCCCGATACATATGCAGCTTCACCGAGGTCTTTCATTGAAAAACTCTTATTCAAGTATCCCTTTATGCTATCCAGAAATTCTATATCATTTCCAATTAGCAATATGTCATCCACATATAATATCAGAAATGCTACTGAGCTCCCACTAACTTTCTTGTAAATACAGGCTTCTCCAAAAGTCTGTATAAAACCAAATGCTTTGATCACACTATCAAAGCGTTTATTCCAACTCCGAGAGGCTTGCACCAGTCCATAAATGGATCGCTGGAGCTTGCACACTTTGTTAGCTCCCTTTGGATCGACAAAACCTTCCGATTGCATCATATACAACTCTTCTTCCAGAAATCCATTCAGGAATGCAGTTTTGACATCCATTTGCCAAATTTCATAATCATAAAATGCGGCAATTGCTAACATGATTCGGACAGACTTAAGCATCACTACGGGTGAGAAGGTCTCATCGTAGTCAATCCCTTGAACTTGTCGAAACCCTTTCGCAACAAGTCGAGCTTTATAGACAGTAACATTACCGTCAGCGTCAGTTTTCTTCTTGAAGATCCATTTATTTTCAATGGCTTGCCGATCATCGGGCAAGTCAACCAAAGTCCATACTTTGTTCTCATACATGGATCCCATCTCGGATTTCATGGCCTCAAGCCATTTTGCGGAATCTGGGCTCACCATTGCTTCTTCATAGTTCGTAGGTTCGTCATGGTCTAGTAACATAACCTCCAGAACAGGATTACCGTACCACTCTGGTGCGGATCATAATCTGGTTGACCTACGAGGTTCAGTAATAACTTGATCTGAAGTTTCATGATCATTATCATTAACTTCCTCACTAATTGGTGTAGGTGTCGCAGAAACTGATTTCTGTGATGATCTACTTTCCAATAAGGGGGCAGGTACAGTTACCTCATCAAGTTCTACTTTCCTCCCACTCACTTCTTTCGAGAGAAACTCCTTCTCTAGAAAGAATCCATTCTTAGCAATGAATGTCTTACCTTCGGATCTGTGATAGAAGGTGTACCCAACAGTCTCCTTTGGGTACCCTATGAAGACACATTTCTCCGATTTAGGTTCGAGCTTATCAGGTTGAAGTTTCTTCACATAACCATCGCAACCCCAAACTTTAAGATACGACAACTTTGGTTTCTTGCCAAACCATAGTTCATAAGGTGTCGTTTCAACGGATTTTGATGGTGCCCTATTTAGAGTGAATGCAGCTGTCTCTAAAGCATAAGCCCAAAACGATAGCGGTAAATCAGTAAGAGACATCATAGATCGCACCATATCTAGTAAAGTACGATTACGACATTCGGACACACCATTACGTTGTGGTGTTCCGGGTGGCGTGAGTTGCAAAACTATTCCGCATTGTTTCAAATGTAGGCCAAACTCGTAACTCAAATATTCTCCTCCACGATCTGATCGTAGAAACTTTATTTTCTTGTTACGATGATTTTCAACTTCGCTCTAAAATTCTTTGAACTTTTCAAATGTTTCATACTTATGTTTCATTAAGTAGATATACCCATATCTGCTCAAATCATCTGTGAAGGTGAGAAAATAACGATATCCGCCACGAGCCTCAATATTCATCGGACCACATACATCTGTATGTATGATTTCCAACAAATTAGTTGCTCTCTCCATAGTACCGGAGAACGGTGTTTTAGTCATCTTGCCCATGAGACACGGTTCGCAAGTACCAAGTGATTCATAATCAAGTGATTCCAAAAGTCCATCATTATGGAGTTTCTTCATGCGCTTTACACCGATATGACCTAAACGGCAGTGCCACAAATAAGATGCACTATCATTATCAACTCTGCATCTTTTGGCTTCAACATTATGAATATGTGTGTCACTACTACCGAGATTCATTAAAAATAGACCACTCTTCAAGGGTGCATGACCATAAAAGATATTACTCATATAAATAGAACAACCATTATTCTCTGATTTAAATGAATAACCGTCTCGCATCAAACAAGATCCAGATATAATGTTCATGCTCAACGCTGGCACCAAATAACAATTATTTAGGTCTAATACTAATCCCGAAGGTAGATGTAGAGGTATCGTGCCGACGGCGATCACATCGACTTTGGAACCATTTCCCACGCGCATCGTCACCTCGTCCTTAACCAATCTTCGCTTAATCCGTAGCCCCTGTTTCGAGTTGCAAATATTAGCAACAGAACCAGTATCAAATACCCAGGTGCTACTGCGAGCATTAGTAAGGTACACATCAATAACATGTATATCACATATACCTTTGTTCACCTTGCCATCCTTCTTATCCGCCAAATACTTGGGGCAGTTCCGCTTCCAGTGACCAGTCTGCTTGCAGTAGAAGCACTCAGTCTCAGGCTTAGGTCCAGACTTGGGTTTCTTCTCCTGAACAGCAACTTGCTTGCTGTTCTTCTTGAAGTTCCCCTTCTTCTTCCCTTTGCCCTTTTTCTTGAAACTAGTGGTCTTATTGACCATCAACACTTGATGCTCCTTTTTGATTTCTACCTCCGCTGCCTTTAGCATTGCGAAGAGCTCGGGAATTGTCTTATTCATCCCTTGCATGTTATAGTTCATCACGAAGCTCTTGTAGCTTGGTGGCAGTGATTGAAGAATTCTGTCAATGACGCTATCATCCGGAAGATTAACTCCAAGTTGAATCAAGTGATTATTATACCCAGACATTTTGCGTATATGCTCACTGACAGAACTATTCTCTTCCATCTTGCAGCTGTAGAACTTATTGGAGACTTCATATCTCTCAATCCGGGCATTTGCTTGAAATATTAACTTCAACTCCTGGAACATCTCATATGCTCCATGACGTTCAAAACATCGTTGAAGACCCGTTTCTAAGCCGTAAAGCATGGCACACTGAACTATCGAGTAGTCATCAGCTTTGCTCTGCCAGACGTTCATAACTTCTGGTGTTGCTCTTGCAGCAGGCCTGGCACCCAGCGGTGCTTCCAGGACGTAATTCTTCTGTGCAGCAATGAGGATAATCCTCAAGTTACGGACCCAGTCCGTGTAATTGCTACCATCATCTTTCAACTTTGCTTTCTCAAGGAACACATTAAAATTCAACGGAACAACAGCACGGGCCATCTATCTACAATTAACATAGACAAGCAAGATACTATCAGGTAATAAGTTCATGATAAATTTAAGTTCTATTAATCATATTACTTAAGAACTCCCACTTAGATAGACATCTCTCTAATCATCTAAGTGATTACGTGATCCAAATCAACTAAACCATAACCGATCATCACGTGAAATGGAGTAGTTTTCAATGGTGAACATCACTATGTTGATCATATCTACTATATGATTCACGCTCGACCTTTCGGTCTCAGTGTTCTGAGGCCATATTTGCATATGCTAGGCTCGTCAAGTTTAACCTGAGTATTCCGCGTGTGCAACTGTTTTGCACCCGTTGTATTTGAACGTAGAGCCTATCACACCCGATCATCACGTGGTGTCTCAGCACGAAGAACTTTCGCAACGGTGCATACTCAGGGAGAACACTTTTATCTTGAAATTTTAGTGAGAGATCATCTTATAATGCTACCGTCAATCAAAGCAAGATAAGATGCATAAAAGATAAACATCACATGCAATCAATATAAGTGATATGATATGGCCATCATCATCTTGTGCTTGTGATCTCCATCTCCGAAGCACCGTCATGATCACCATCGTCACCGGCGCGACACCTTGATCTCCATCGTAGCATCGTTGTCGTCTCGCCAACTATTGCTTTTACGACTATCTCTACCGCTTAGTGATAAAGTAAAACAATTACATGGCGATTGCATTGCATACAATAAAGCGACAACCATATGGCTCCTGCCAGTTGCCGATAACTCGGTTACAAAACATGATCATCTCATACAATAAAATATAGCATCACGTCTTGACCATATCACATCATAACATGCCCTGCAAAAACAAGTTAGACGTCCTCTACTTTGTTGTTGCAAGTTTTACGTGGCTGCTACGGGCTTAGCAAGAACCGTTCTTACCTACGCATCAAAACCACAACGATAGTTTGTCAAGTTGGTGTTGTTTTAACCTTCGCAAGGACCGGGCGTAGTCACACTCGGTTCAACTAAAGTGAGAGAGACAGACACCCGCCAGTCACCTTTAAGCAACGAGTGTTCGCAACGGTGAAACCAGTCTCGCGTAAGCGTACGCGTAATGTCGGTCCGGGCCCCTTCATCTCACAATACCGCCGAACCAAAGTATGACATGCTGGTAAGCAGTATGACTTATATCGCCCACAACTCACTTGTGTTCTACTCATGCATAACATCAACGCATAAAACCTGGCTCTGATACCACCGTTGGGGAACGTAGTAATTTCAAAAAAATTCCTACGCACACGCAAGATCATGGTGATGCATAGCAACGAGAGGGGAGAGTGTTGTCCACGTACCCTCGTAGACCGAAAGCGGAAGCGTTAACACAACGCGGTTGATGTAGTCGTACGTCTTCACGATCCGACCGATCAAGTACCGAACGCACGGCACCTCCAAGTTCAGCACACGTTCAGCTCGATGACGTCCCTCGAACTCCGATCCAGCCGAGTGTTGAGGGAGAGTTTCGTCAGCACGACGGCGTGGTAACGATGATGATGTTCTACCGACGCAGGGCTTCGCCTAAGCACCGCTACGATATTATCGAGGTGTAATATGGTGGAGGGGGGCACCGCACACGGCTAAAAGATCGTTGATCAATGTGTGTCTAGAGGTGCCCCCTTGCCCCCGTATATAAAGGAGCAAGGGGGAGGCCGCCGGCCAAGGAGGAGAGGCGTGCCAGGAGGAGTCCTACTCCTACCGGGAGTAGGACTCCCCCCGTTTTCCATGTTGGACTAGGAGAGGAAGGGGGAAAAGGTGGAGGGGAGGAAGGAAGGGGGGGGCGCCGCCCCCTTCTCCTTATCCTATTCGGACTGGGGAGGAAGGGGCGCGCGGCCCTGCCCTGGCCTCCTCTCCTCTCTTCCACCTAGGCCCACTAAGGCCCATTAAGTTACCGGGGGGTTCCGGTAACCTCCCGGTACTCCGGAAAAATCCCGATTTCACCCGGAACACTTCCGATGTCCAAACATAGGCTTCCAATATATCAATCTTTATGTCTCGACCATTTCGAGACTCCTCGTCATGTCCGTGATCACATCTGGGACTCCGAACAACCTTCGGTACATCAAAACATATAAACTCATAATATAACTGTCATCGTAACGTTAAGCGTGCGGACCCTACGGGTTCGAGAACTATGTAGACATGACCGAGACACCTCTCCGGTCAATAACCAATAGCGGAACCTGGATGCTCATATTGGTTCCCACATATTCTACGAAGATCCTTATCGGTCAGACCGCATAACAGCATACGTTGTTCCCTTTGTCATCGGTATGTTACTTGCCCGAGATTCGATCGTCGGTATCTCGATACCTAGTTCAATCTCGTTACCGGCAAGTCTCTTTACTCGTTCCGTAATACATCATCCCGCAACTAACTCATTAGTCACAATGCTTGCAAGGCTTATAGTGATGTGTATTACTGAGTGGGCCCAGAGATACCTCTCCGACAATCGGAGTAACAAATCCTAATCTCGAAATACGCCAACCCAACAAGTACCTTTGGAGACACCTGTAGAGCACATTTATAATCACCCAGTTACGTTGTGACGTTTGGTAGCACACAAAGTGTTCCTCCGGTAAACGGGAGTTGCATAATCTCATAGTCATAGGAACATGTATAAGTCATGAAGAAAGCAATAGCAACATACTAAACGATCGAGTGCTAAGCTAACGGAATGGGTCAAGTCAATCACATCATTCTCCTAATGATGTGATCCCGTTAATCAAATGACAACTCATGTCTATGGCCAGGAAACACAACCATCTTTGATCAACGAGCTAGTCAAGTAGAGGCATACTAGTGACACTCTGTTTGTCTATGTATTCACACATGTATTATGTTTCCGGTTAATACAATTCTAGCATGAATAATAAACATTTATCATGATATAAGGAAATAAATAATAACTTTATTATTGCCTCTAGGGCATATTCCCTTCAGTTCATTGATGACATCCTCATTTACTCCAAGAGCAAGGACAAACACAAGGAACATCTTCGAGCAGTTCTGCAAAGGCTTCGCGACCATCAACTTTATGCCAAATTCAGCAAATGTGAGTTCTGGCTCAAGCAAGTGGGGTTCCTTGGGCATGTCCTCTCGGCAGAAGGAATCTCAGTGGACCCAGGCAAGGTAAAGGATGTACTTGATTGGTCTGCACCCACAACAGTTTCAGAAACCCGGAGTTTTCTTGGACTAGCTGGATATTATCGCCGTTTTATCGAAGGATTCTCCAAGATCGCCAAGCCAATGACTGAGCTTCTTAAGAAGGATAAGAAGTTCGTATGGATTGAGGACTGCGAACGGAGTTTCAATGAGCGAAAAATCAGGCCGACATCGACACCAGTATTAACTCTTCCAGACATCTACCGCAATTTTGATGTCTACTGCGACGCATCCAGAAAAGGACTTGGGTGTGTACTCATGCAAGAGGGCAAAGTGGTGGCTTATGCATCTCGACAACTGCGGCAACACGAAGGAAACTATCCTACTCATGATTTGGAATTGGCCGCGGTGGTGCACGCTTTGAAGATCTGGAGACACTATCTGATCGGAAAGAAGTGCCAGATATTCACCGACCATAAGAGTCTCAAGTATATATTCACTCAGCCCGATTTGAACCTTCGACAACGAAGATGGCTCGAGTTGGTTAAGGACTACGACCTCGGAATAAATTATCACTCGGGCAAAGCTAATGTGGTGGCTGACGCCCTCAGCCGCAAACCAGCCAACCTTAATGCCCTAATGGATTCCTTGCCTCCCGAGCTTTATGAAGAAATCATGCAGCTAAATTTGGTAATCACCGACGTCCGTCTTTCCAATATATTGGAAGTTGCCCCTATTCTCGAAGAAGAAATCCGCAGTGCTCAGGCGGATGATAAGGTGTTAAAAATATATGTTCAGAAGATGCACCAAGGGCATGCACCAGATTTCTCTATGGATCAGCAAGGTTCTCTAAGGTTCCGAGGAAGACTCTGAGTACCCAACCAAGAAAGTCTGAAGAGGAAAATATTGGCAGAGGCACATGAAGCACCATACTCAATTCACCCCGGTGGTGCCAAAATGTATGAGGACCTTCGTCAGGTATTTTGGTGGGATGGAATGAAGAAAGACATCGCCTACTTTGTGGCATGTTGCGACATATGCAACAAGGTAAAGGCGGAACACCAAAAACCCGCCGGACTCCTCCAACCTCTGCCGGTATCCCAATGGAAATGGGATGATATCTGCATGGATTTCATCACCGGACTACCAAAGTCTCAT
Organism: Triticum aestivum; assembly: GCF_018294505.1. Taxonomy (NCBI): domain Eukaryota; kingdom Viridiplantae; phylum Streptophyta; class Magnoliopsida; order Poales; family Poaceae; genus Triticum; species Triticum aestivum. The sequence goes on from NC_057811.1 coordinate 449,996,315, forward strand.
CGAGGAAACGACGCAATATGGGTCATAGTGGACACCTTAACAAAGGTGGCACATTTCCTTCCTATCCGGACCACATACCGTGCAAATCAACTCGCACAGCTGTATGTATCAAGAATCGTCAGTCTGCATGGAGTACCCAAGACTATCACCTCTTGCAGGGGATCTCTCTTCACCTCCCACTACAAGGATTCTGGTCTATTGCAACAAAATTTATTGCTACAACTAAGGTTTGTTGCAATAAAACACATTATTACCACAAATTCTCCGGTTGTGGTAATAGGCCGCACATATTGCCATAACTTAGTTTGGTCACGATAAATACTAAATTTGTTGCAATAGAGGCCTCATATTGCAACGAAGTGTGTCGGCGTTGCAATATGGTAGCGGTATTGCGACAAAAAAATTCCAATTCACAAGGGAAGTCATTTTGTTGTAATAGAGACTACGTATTTCAACAGAATAACAACTTGTGGCAATATTCAGAAAGATATTGCAACGTCAGCGTGACGTTGCATTAGTTGCACATATTGTTGCAAAAAAAGTGGCTACCTATTGCAACAAACTGCATCGGCGTTGCAATATGGTAGCGATATTGCGACAAACAAATTCCGTTGCACGAGGCAGTCATTATGTTGTAATAGAGACTAGGTATTTCAACAGAATAACTATTTGTGGTAATATTCGGAATATATTGCAACACCAGTGTGACTTTGCATTAGTTACAAGTTAAATAGAGGGAAAATATATTATTTGAATTTATAGATATTAAGTTATGATTTTTGCAAGCTTTTATGAGTAATTAAATATTTTCAATCGCACCAATTTGAATTAACCAAAACAGGGGAAAAGTTTATAAATGGATAGAACACACTTTCTTGATAGGAATACATATTTAATTTGCTAAATTGGATTTGAAATAGGCAAGTTGTTGCCATTTTAAAACTACGGTGTTTTCTGCCAAAAACATGGACCTGCCAGATGGAACTCGAAAATAGAGGGTCCCTGGTGTGAAAATTGCCAGATCCGGATCTGGAGCTGAATCTGACCGAGGACTTCTTTAGCCGTAGCTACTGACCTGCGGGCCCGGGGACTCGCTGGGGCTGACAGGCGTGGGTGACATCCACGGCGACCTCCAGGGGCGATCACAAGTGGGGCCGGCCAGCGCGCAGTAAACACAAAAAAATTGCAGGCTTTCGCTTGGGCAGGAATTCGAACGCCCATCCACCATGTTGCAGATCAAGGTTCAGACCACTGGGCTGTGCATGTATTTGTCAAATTTTACTTGTATTCTTATAGCAAATTAAAGAATAGGTTGTTTTTGACAAATCTGTGATATGCCAATAAGTAAATCTCAAAACTAAATTGGTTTGGTTGATAATTTACATAGTTGAATCTCTATCCTTTTTGTTTAAGAAAAAGCGACATGATTATATTGGACCTACTCTGGCGCGGTGGACCCTGACATGTAGGCCATACTGTCCAGACTAGTGGGACTTGCCTTGCTGACAACGGGGCCACGCACCGAATGGGGACCTCCTATCTGCCGCATTCTGCGGCAGACTGGAGGGGCTTCGCAAGGGGGGCTTCGCCTGGGCCAGCCCACGTGGGAGCAGCCAATGGCGTAAAATACAACGCAAAAAGGGAGCTTGTTTGAGCAGGATTCGAACTCATGATACGACGATTGTAGAGACAGGTGCCGAACCAATAGAGCAGATCCTTTCGAACTAACCATATCGGCAGATCCTTTCGAACTAACCATATCGGCAGATCCATAGACATGAACATTTTTTGAACTTCCGAACTTTTTTTAAAATTTCAAACAAATTTTAAATTCTGAAAAAGAAAAAAGGAATGAAAAAACAAGCAGAAAAAGGGATTAGAAAATAAATAGAAAAAAGAAAGAGAAATATGAAAAAATAAAGAAAAATATCTAACGGAAAAAAGAAAAACAGATTAAGAAAAACTGCAAATAAAAAAGCGAAATCCACTAAAATCCGGCTCAGGAACCTTCTAGAAGCTTCCCAAAACCGATCAGAAAACTTCTAGGAGGTTCCCAAAAACGGAAACTGTAGCGTTTTATCATGTAAATGGGCCGGCCCACCTTGTTCGCCAGTCGATAGCTCTCTGTCCGAAGCTCCAGCAGTTTGACGCAGCGCGCGTCGAATAGGGTTTTCCCACCGAATGGCCATTAAAACAACAAAATTCTGGCGCGGTGGACCCTGACATTCAGACAAGTTGGACTTGCCTTGCTGACAACTGGACCACGCACCGAATGGCCATTGAAGCAGAAAAAACAAACAATGTTGTACTTCAAACACGAGACCTGTAGGTGTCCACTAGCTTGTCAAACCACCACACCAATACCAACTTACTGCTGCTTTAACGTGTCTGTCCTATTTAACGGAGGCGCCGAATGGGCTTGGCCTGGGTGGGACGAGGGTGAGGGACCTCATTTCCCAGCGCGGCCTTTTCGGCTGGCCCATGCCGGATCGGACAACCCCTTTTTTTTCTTTTTCTTCTTCTTTACAATAATTCTATATTTCAAAAAGTTCTTAATATAAATAAATTCCAAGTCCAAAAAGTGTACAAGAATTCAAAAATGTACATGGTTTCGTTTGAGTAATCATAAACAATGTTCATGATTTTTACAACAAATCGCTTATTAAATAAATCTTCACGATCTGAGAAAACAATTTGGGATCTTTTTTCGTGATTTCGAAAATAGTTCGCATATCCAGAAAATGTTCATGAATTCGAACAAAATGTAATTGAATTCAAAAAAGTCATGAATTTCTAAAATATGTTCACAAAATTTGAAATTGTTCATGAATTTAGAAAATTTGTCCGAAATTCCAGAAAAACATATCGCTTTAAAAAAATCACTGATTCCAAAAATGTTCATGAGTTCGAAGAGTGTTCATTTCTGAGAGCACTTTTTTAAAGATATTTGCAGTATTTCAAGATTGTTATTTTTTCTGGACGGTCACATATAATGACACAATGTTGAAGGTTTTCTATTTTTATATATTTTTTAAAATGTCTTATGTCGTTTTCAAAATGGCGGGCATGACCGTTCGTAATTAGGGATGGAATCTTGTGAAAAAATTGTTGAATCTCTGATGAAATGACTATTCGTGAACCTGGAAATGGTTTTTGAAAAAATATATAAGCAAACTATGATTCAAGTGTAGTTCAAATTTGACTCAGATCTTATTGGATCGGCGAAAATTTTATGTTTTTGATAAGTGGATCGAAAGCATTTGACATACAAAAATTTGGTCGATTGTACATTAAATATGGTATAATAGTTTTGAAAAACTGAAGTGGTGCCATTTTGCAACCAATATTTGGTAGGTTCTTTACCAAAAACCTGTTTTTGGCACTCCAAAAATAGAAAAATGATTTTTTTGCAAAGTAGATAGAAACTCCCAAAACCAACATTGTTTGTCATCCTAATATACAAAAATGTGCACAATATTGGGTCACCTGAATGTTGGAGATATGCCCTAGAGGAAATCATGTGATGATGATATTTCCATATGTATTCATGATTCCTTTGTATTGTCCTTGAACATCATCAATGATATGTATCAATAAGTATGTGACTTGTTTGTGAAACTATGTATTGTATGATGATTGTTTTAATGGTCCCTAGTTGATAGGGTTATGCGGACACATATCCTTGACTAGTATACGACTCGGTTGATGACTATGTTTCACAAGTCATGTGCATGGAGATGCTAAACCGATAGTATGGGCTCGGGGATGGAGATCACCGAGCCGGACAGACCCACTTTGAGACGCAGCAAGATATAGTCATCTGTTAGTCTCAAGTGCAATGTTTATGCCATGTCCTAGACCTGAGGTCCTCGCATGTTCTCGGGATGAGGATCGACTCACTTAGGGTCTATCAAACGCTATGCCGTAACTGGGTAGTTATAAAGGTAGCTTTCAGGTGAGTCGTGAGACATGCCGCGAGACATGGTTGACCAAGATGGAATTTGCCCCTCCTATTTGGAGAGATATTCTCTGGGCCCTCTCGAGTGATCAGATTCGGAAAGCATGGCCATGCGACTTGGGTTAAGTGTTAACCCAGTTCGGGAATCTGTATCATGGTTTCGAGAAGAGAGGTCGAGCTAACACAAGGGTGACAAGTACTCGCCTTGAGCTCGACAACAAATATCGTGAGGCAAAAGGAATGTTGCATATGCCACATTGTTGAGGTTCGTCAAACAACTTTACGCCCACATGGGAGTTGGCACGTTCTGCTAGGAGCCGCTACCAACTATCGACTCTGGTCGTGTCCATGTGTACGTGAACCTATAGGGTCGCACACTTAAGGGGCTGCAGCCCATTCGGATTGGATCTGAGTGGAAAATGGATGTGGACTCCTAGTGGGCTCAAGTGTTGAGCCCACCTCGGAGGTCTATATAAAGGGGAGTGGGCACACCACTTAGGGTTGATCGGATTGAACCCTGGTTAGCCACCGCCACTCCCCATGCCCATGCCGCACGACCGGACCTAGCAGTCCGCTGCTCGACGCTGCTCCCCGTACGTGTGGATACCTTGGAGGCATCGCATCTGCGGTGCTTGGACGAACCGTTCGAGGGAACCGCGAGGTGCCGTTCGCGGGAGATCACCGTTCACGGGTCTTCGCTGTTCGCGGGAGATCGGCAACGCGAGGAGGAGACGGCCCCGGAGATCGGCTACACGCATCACCAACTCTACTTCCGCTGTGGTGACTGCGCGTCTAGTGGTAAACCCGATCCCGTGATCTATTTCCAGCAGCATGATCTTGGGTGCGCGGTAGAAAATTTTATTTGGCGCTAGCGTAGCGTACCGCGTGTTCCAACAGTGGTATCAGAGCCTCCGCTGTGTGGTAATAGATTCGATGATATGCATATGAGATATGTAGATCGGTTCAGGTGCGGGTCGATGAGATCGGTCGCGCATGTCAGTGTTGAAGGTTGGTTTCGTGATCTTGTTTCCGTGATCATGATGCAGAGGTCGTGACACGACTTACCCCTACCGATCGATTGTCCGCCATCGGGGTAGACAGTGGAACGTAAATCCGGATGCAGCACGCGAAGATCAATGAGATTGATCGAATCGGAACATAGATCAACACCTTGGAAATGTGATTTCCGCGGTGCTGAAATCTGTTGGAGCGGTCTCGGTAAAACGGCTGTAAGTTTTGCATACGAACTCCGATTTTGCTCCACGACCTGTCAAACTGAAGTTAACGAAAAGTTGGATTAGCGGCGAAATCCTAGAACAGGATTTCGGCGCTTCTGGCTAGGCCAAAATCCGCTTGGAAGATAGAGTTTCAGGAGGTTTTATCTTCGGCTGTAGAACGTCTGACTCGTTTTTGCAGGGAATGACTGTGATTTGGTATAGCCCATGTATGTTGCTTGTATATTATTGTTTCATGACCTGCGTGTCATGAGTGCGGCAACCGGCAGGAGCCATATGGTTGTCCCATTATTGTATTAATGACCTGCGTGTCAACATGAGAAGCCATGTAATGTAATTTACTTTCAGTAGCTATTAGTTTTTAATAGCATAGTATCTTATGTAACACTTGGCGGTTGACACCATGGCGTGGAGATGGAGATCACCACGAGGACAACCATGCATGGGCAGACTGCGCACGTGGAGATGGAGATCACCACGCGCTGTGAAAAGGGGCTATACCATATCACACATACATAAACTGCCTGTGAAAGTTTATCCCTTTTATGCACCCTTCCTTTTGCATGGTAGATGTTTTAAGTAGGGTGATCCCTCAAAGAATGTCAAGTACAAATGCCTCCCCAATTGCTGCACCTTCACATGTCAAGTATATTTAGTGGCGGGCCTATGAAATTAGGGTGCCACTAGATCTCCTTGAAGTGATGGGTTTGTGTCGGACACTTACACGCGGAGCATTGGTTGACTTGTCGTGGCTATCAAAACAGTTTTGGGCTACGAGGCATAGGAGTTGGCGAGGCATGAGATGTCCCCAACAACAAGAGTCGTATGGAGATACGATTAGCAAGAGTTGCTTACCGAGTGATCTTGTCCTCTAGCGGTGATGCAAAAGCTCACTAGTTGACATGTTGATCTTGGATCTTGAATCACTAAGTATCAACCGAGGGATGTTGATTTTAGTGGGAGTAATGATCTTATTAAAATGTTTAATATGAATTACTCTTCATGAATACATGTCTTAGTGTTTTGCATATTTCTGTTGTAGATCAATGGCACCACCTGCTCAAGTTACCCCTTTTGCGTTGAAATCAATCCTGGAAAAAGATAAATTGAATGGAACAAACTTTACCACCTGGTATAGAAACCTGAGAATTGTTCTTAGGCATGAGAAAAAGGAACAAGTTCTAGAGAATCCGCTTCCAGAGGAACCTGCCGATAATGCTAATGCCACAGCCAGAAATGCCTACCAGAAACTCGTTGATGAATCAAACGAGATCAGCTGTCTCATGCTGGCTTCTATGGAGCCCGATCTGCAGCAGCAGTTCGAAAATATTGAGGCTTTCGATATGATCGAGAACCTTAAGAGCATGTTTCAAATGCAGGCTAGGACTGAAAGGTTCAACGTCTGGCGATCCTTGATGGATTGTAAGCTGAAAGAGGGTGATCCACTGAGCCTGCATGTTATCAATATGATCGGGTACATGCAAGCTCTGGATAGGTTGGGCTTCCCACTTGGGGATGAGTTGTCCACAGATACAATTCTGGGTTCTCTTCCGGACAGCTATGGGCCGTTCATCTCGAACTACCATATGCATGGGATGGAAAAGAAGCTCACTGAATTGCATGGGATGCTCAAAGTGGCAGAGCAGGATATCAAGAAAGGTACACATCATCAAGTGTTGATGGTGCAGAACACGGCTAAGTTCAAGAAGAGCTGGTCCAAGAAAAAGGCTAAGGCAAAGGGCAAAGAGAAGGAGGCAACTCCAACTGCAGTCGTTGCGCCTAAGTCAGGGATGGCTTCGGGGAGTATTTGCTTTCATTGCAAGGAACCCGGACATTGGAAAAGGAACTGTAGCAAGTGGCTTGCCGAGAAGGGCAAGAAGACTGGAAGTATGACTTCTTCTTCAGGTACACTTGTTGTATATGTTATAGACATTTATCTTGCTGATGTTTCTAGTAGCTCTTGGGTATATGATACCGGATCGGTTGTTCACATATGCAACTCGATGCAGGGGCTAAGCAGAACTAGGAATGTCGCAAGAGGAGAAGTTGACATTCGCGTCGGGAATAAAGCAAGAGTTGCTGCATTGGCCGTCGGCACTATGCAACTTAATTTACCTTCAGGATTTGTAATGGAACTTGATAATTGTTATTATGTTCCTGCTTTGAGTCGAAACATTATTTCTGCCTCATGTTTGATGAGACAAGGTTATGAATTCAGTATTAAGGACAATGGTTGTTCTATTTACTTGAATAATATGTTTCATGGCTTTGCACCCGTTGTAAATGGGTTATTTATCCTAGATCTTGAAGGTGAATCAGTCTATAACATAAATGTCAAGAGGCATAAGCCTAATGAGATAAATCCGACTTACATCTGGCATTGTCGACTAGGACACATTAGTCAAAAGCGCATGAAGAAGCTCCATGATGATGGAATTCTAACTTCGTTTGAGTTTGAATCATTCGAGACATGCGAGTCTTGCCTACTCGGTAAGATGACTAAGACTCCTTTTGCAAAGAGTTGCGAGAGGGCGTCCGAGTTGTTGGAACTTATACATAGTGATGTATGTGGACCAATGAGCACGGCAGCCAGAGGTGGTTTCCAATACTTCGTGACTTTCACCGACGACTTGAGTAGATATGGATATGTCTACTTGATGAGGCACAAGTCAGAAACTTTTGAAAAGTTCAAGGAGTTTCAGAACGAAGTGGAAAATCAACTCGGCAAGAAAATCAAACTTCTACGATCTGATCGTGGCGGTGAGTATATGAGCCAGGAGTTTGATGATCATCTGAAGAATCGTGGAATAGTTCCACAACTGACTCCTCCGGGTACGCCACAGAGAAATGGTGTGTCAGAACGGAGGAATCGGACCCTGTTGGACATGGTCCGATCGATGATGAGTCAGTCGGATTTACCCTTGTCATTTTGGGGATACGCTCTAGAAACTGCAGCTTTCACACTAAACAGGGTACCATCTAAGTCCGTAGATAAGACACCATATGAGATATGGACTGCGAAGAGTCACAGTTTGTCTTTTCTGAAAATTTGGGGATGTGAAGCATATGTCAAGCGACTCCAGTCGGATAAGCTCACACCCAAATCGGACAAGTGCATATTCGTGGGATATCCAAGGGAAACCTTGGGATATTACTTCTACAACCGTGAAGAGGGCAAAGTGTTTGTCGCTCGACATGGAGTTTTCCTTGAGAAAGAGTTTCTCAATCGGAAGGCTAGTGGGAGGACGGTCCGACTAGAAGAAATTCGAGAACCACACGGGGACGTTCCGGTAGGTGATACTGTCACACCGGAGTTAGTCAGGGAACCCGTAGTGGAGTCGACACCGGTTCCACGGAGGTCGGAAAGGTTACGCAATTTGCATGACTGCAATGTGTTGTTCTTGGAGAACAACGAGCCGACTACGTATGCGGAAGCGATGGAGAGCCCTGATTCCGAGTTATGGCTTGAGGCCATGAGATCCGAATTAAAGTCCATGGATGACAATCAAGTTTGGAACTTGGTTGATCTGCCAGATGGCGTTCGAGCCATTGAGTGCAAGTGGATCTTTAAGAAGAAAACTGATATGGACGGAAATGTCACAGTCCATAAGGCTCGACTTGTTGCTAAAGGTTATCGACAAGTTCAAGGAGTTGACTACGATGAGACTTACTCACCGGTAGCGATGCCTAAATCAATTCGGATCATTCTTGCTATAGCGGCATATTTCGACTATGAAATATGGCAGATGGATGTCAAAACGGCTTTCCTTAATGGAAATTTAACCGAGGATGTGTATATGACACAACCCGAGGGTTTTGTCGATCCAAAGAAGTCTAGCATGGTATGCAAGCTTCAGAGATCCATTTATGGATTAAGGCAAGCATCTCGGAATTGGAACATTCGTTTTAATGAAGCTGTCAAAGAGTTTGGCTTCATCAAGAATGACTGTGATCATTGTGTATTCAAGAAGGTCAGTGGGAGCTCAGTTGCATTTCTGATCTTATATGTGGATGACATATTATTGATTGGAAATGATGTTCAAATGCTTGAATCTGTCAAGGACTCATTGAAAAATAGTTTTTCTATGAAGGACTTGGGAGAAGCAGCTTACATTTTGGGAATCAAGATCTATAGAGATAGATCGAGAAGGCTTATTGGATTAAGCCAGAGTGCGTATATTGACAAGGTGTTGAAGCGGTTCAACATGCAAGATGCCAAGAAAGGTTTCTTGCCCATGTCACATGGCATTAGTCTTAGCAAGACTCAGAGTCCTACGACTCCTGATGAGCGAAGACGCATGGATGGGATTCCGTATGCTTCGGCTGTTGGGTCCATCATGTATGCTATGGTATGTACTCGTCCCGATGTTAGTTTTGCTCTTAGCGTGGTGGGCAGATACCAGGCTGATCCAGGGGAGAGTCACTGGACAACGGTTAAGAATATCCTTAAGTACTTGAGAAGGACTAAGGATATGTTCCTGGTTTATGGAGGTGAGGATGAGCTCGTTGTAAATAGTTGCACCGATGCTAGTTTCCAAACAGATAGGGATGATAGTCGATCGCAATCTGGGTTTGTGTTCATTCTGAACGGAGGAGCAGTGAGCTGGAGGAGCTCCAAGCAAGATACGGTAGCTGATTCTACAACAGAGGCCGAGTACATTGCGGCTTCTCAAGCTGCAAAAGAAGGTGTTTGGGTGAAGAATTTTATTTCTGATATTGGTGTGGTTGAGGGCGCGTCTAATCCATTGGACCTCTATTGTGATAATAGTGGTGCCATTGCGCAAGTCAAGGAACCACGGAACCATCATAAAACCCAACACATACTCAGGCGTTTTAACCTTATTCGTGACATTGTCGAAAGAGGTGATGTAAACATATGCAAGGTACACACGGATGCAAATGTTGCTGATCCATTGACGAAGCCTCTCCCACGTCCGAAGCATGAGGCGCACATGAGCTCCATGGGCATACGATGCCTAAATGATTGACTCTAGTGCATGTGGCAGACTGTTGGAGATATGCCCTAGAGGCAATCATGTGATGATGATATTTCCATATGTATTCATGAGTCCTTTGTATTGTCCTTGAACATCATCAATGATATGTATCAATAAGTATGTGACTTGTTTGTGGAACTATGTATTGTATGATGATTGTTTTAATCGTCCCTAGTTGATAAGGTTATGCGGACACATATCCTTGACTAGTATACGACTCGGTTGATGACTATGTTTCACAAATCATGTGCATGGAGATGCTAAACCGATAGTATGGGCTCGGGGATGGAGATCACTGAGCCGGACAGACCCACTTTGAGACGCAGCGAGATATAGTCATCTGTTAGTCTCAAGTGCAATGTCTATGCCATGTCCTAGACCTGATGTCCTCGCATGTTCTCGGGATGAGGATCGACTCACTTAGGGTCTATCAAACACTACTCTGTAACTGGGTAGTTATAAAGGTAGCTTTCAGGTGAGTCGTGAGACATGCCGTGAGGCATGGTTGACCAAGATGGAATTTGCCCCTCCTATTTGGAGAGATATTCTCTGGGCCCTCTCGAGTGATCAGATTCGGAAAGCATGGCCATGCGACTTGGGTTAAGTGTTAACCCAGTTCGAGAATCTGTATCATGGTTTCGAGAAGAGAGGTCGAGCTAAAACAAGGTTGACAAGTACTCGCCTTGAGCTCGACAACAAATATCGTGAGGCAAAAGGAATGTTGCATATGCCACATTGTTGAGGTTCGTCAAACGACTTTACGCCCACACGGGAGTTGGCACGTTCTGCTAGGAGCCGCTACCAACTATCGACTCTGGTCGTGTCCATGTGTACGTGAACCTATAGGGTCGCACACTTAAGGGGCTGCAGCCCATTCGTATTGGATCTGAGTGGAAAATGGATGTGGACTCCTAGTGGGCTCAAGTGTTGAGCCCACCTCGGAGGTCTATATAATGGGGAGTGGGCACACCACTTAGGGTTGATCGGATTGAACCCTGGTTAGCCACCGCCACTCCCCATGCCCATGCCGCGCGACCGGACCTAGCAGTCCGCCGCTCGACGCTGCTCCCCGTACGTGTGGATACCTTGGAGGCATCGCATCTGCAGTGCTTGGACGAACCGTTCGAGGGAACCGGGAGGTACCGTTCGTGGGAGATCACCGTTCACGGGTCTTCGCTGTTCGCGGGAGATCAGCAACGCGAAGAGGAGACGGCCCGGGAGATCGGCTACACGCATCACCAATTCTACTTCCGCTGTGGTGACTGCGCGTCTAGTGGTAAACCCGATCCCGTGATCTATTTCCAGCAGCATGATCTTGGGTGCGCAGTAGAAAATTTTATTTGGCGCTAGCGTAGCGTACCGCGTGTTCCAACACTGAACAAATTGCCGGGAAGGAAATTTTTTTATGGAGACGGGAATTAAGTTTCTTTTCCTTTTATAGTAGTTTCTTTTCTAGGAATCAGCCGGCTGATCTTAGGAAAAGATCAGCCGCCTAACCAGCGGTTGATTAGCGTTGATTTTGGCCACATGATTCCTGGACCACACCATCGCTTTTCATCCGGTGGCCGGCGATGCTCCGTTGCAGCACCCGCGAGGTTTCGCCGGCCGGCGATGCTCCATAACAACAACAAAGATGCTCTGTTCTAGCACTCGCGATGTTTCGGAGGCCGGTGATGCGCCATTGCAGCACCTGCGTGGTTTTGGTGGCCCGACGATACTCCATCGCAGCACCAATGATGCTCCATTGCAGCTCCGGCGACCCGACGAAGCTCCATTGTAGCACCCCGGTTCGCTGCGTGGTGGTCATGCGTGCCTGGCAGCGCTGGCCATGAGTCACAGTGGCAGCTCTAGCGATCCGGCGAAGCTCCATGGCAGCACCTCGGCTCATTGCGCAGTGGTCATGCGTGACCGGCGGCGGTGGCCATGGGTCGTAGCGGCCGGCGGCCCGACGAAACTCTATGGCAGCACCTCGGCTCTTTGTGTGGTGGTCATGTGTGCCCGGCGGCGGTGGCCATGGATCGTAGCGGCCGGCAGCCCGGCGAAACTCCATTGCAGCACCCTATCTCGCTTGGTGGTGGTCATGCCATTGTAGCACCCCGGCTCACTGTGTGGTGGTCATGTGTGCCCGCCGGCGGTGGCCATGGGTCGTAGTGGCGGCGGTCCAAAGGGTGCAGTAGAGACAACAACTTGCTGCAGCAGAATGAGGGAGTGCGCAGAGCCGAGGAGAGATGAGACAAGATGGAGGCCACGCGCTGGGAGAGGAAGGAGAGATGAGACGAGACGGCAAAGACACGTTAGAAGGCAGACGTATGGATCAGAGCATAAGGGAGATGGAAGAGACACGCCAGGATACGTGGCAGCCGAACAAGCCGGCTGATTCCTTCCTAGAAATCAGTCGATTGATTCTAACAGTTTTCCTTTCTTTTAAGGGAAAAAATAAAGAAAGAAATAATAAGAAATAAAAAAAGTGTGAGGTAAAGTCTTTTCTTTAGACAATTTTTTTTTGAGAATTTTTTTTAGATAAGTGTTAGGTTTTTTTTTTGAGACAACCTCACGGAACTTTATTATCTCGTCACAATGTTTACAGGGACAAGGGAAGCTCTCCTGGATGGCCTAACCAAACATGGCGACCCAATCCAAGAGCAAGAGAATGTTTCGCTAGGTTGTGAGCTTCAAAATTTAAGCTCCTAAATTCATGAACGCGTTAGGTGAGGTCAGACTCATATTTTGGCGCCTAGAGTTTTGTGTAAGCCCGCGAACTATTTCGTTTGGTTTTTAATCTGATAGCCCGCGAATAATAAATCAAGAAGACCCAGGCCGTGAACGCGAAATCCCACCCACCCACCCTCCCCGAGCTAATCTCTCGCTCGTCTCTCCCTCTTCCCCGCACCACTCCTCGCCGCCGCCACCACCTACGGCGCACGATCCCGTCTGATTCCGGCGTCCTCTGGCTGCGCCCAGCACACCACCGTGCCCCCCTCCCAACGCGCCTTCCTCCCATCGGGCCAGATCCGGCGCGCGCGTCCTCCAGCGGCCAAGCGCGACACTGCCCAGCAGCTAGGGTTTGGGCCAGCACATCGCCGGGCATGGAGCCTCCTCCCGCTGTCTCCTTCTACAACTTCTCTTCTTCTCCTCTCGATGTGTGCGTGTATTGTGTCAATGAAAGGAATTCAAGGCCATGGTCGGAGAGAGAGGAGCTGCTCCTAGTATAGGACGCCATGGAAGGTTGTCCTTGTTCTGTTCTTTTAATTTTTTTTGTTTCTCTTCCCGATATAGACATGTTGAAGGCTCTGTTTTTGCAGGTGCTGCTCTGATGAGGAGAAACTGCTGCTGCAGGACGTCCTCCTCCCCTCCTACCCCCACCTAGGGCTCTCGGAGGAGGTGAAGCAATGGGACAGCCACGTCATGAAGGGCTGCAAGGGAGATATGTCCATCGGTTGCCTCAGGTTCTTCTTTGATCGTAGATCGTTTTCCTACGATGCCGACGACAGAATCCCATAATGTATGTTCATTGCCAATCTATGGATCGTACAAAGAAGATTGACTAAGAGCTTAGATGTGTCTGCAGAGGCATAAAAAACATGGTGATCAGAAGGATTTGTACGGGTAAGATGCAAACAGTGCTGGCCTATATTAGCATGCAGTTTTTTTATTGGTTCTTATAATTTATCTGTTTCCCAGCATATATCCCTGATTCTTCTCATCAATTTAGCGGCGAATCACGTCATCCGATTGACTCATATTGCAACAGGGAAAGGCAGATATGCCATGGCCTTTGCCTCCATGTGCCATTGGCCTTTGTGTGTTTCTTTTATTTGGAGGAAAACGAGATTGAGCTGTAGACTATGAACATCGCAGACTGATAATGTAATTGGCCTTCTGCTCAGATTTTATAAAATTGGATAATGAAGTGCAATACAGGACCCTCGGCTATGGAATAATTACTCTTTTATATCTCACTGTCCAGCCTTTTATTCAAGGTAAATATGGTGCACCGCCTCTCCGTACAAGGTGTCAATTTAGCATCTATTTATCCGGCCAAATCGCATATGCGAAGCTTTTCTTGATGCATAGTTCTGTACCATAGCCTAAGAATCAGAGGTTGATCTATATATGTGATTATTGTTGTCAAGCGATTTGTTTTGTCACAACCACTTTGCTCTGCACGGGCGTTCATGTGTTGGACGCTTGGAGCCCCAGTTAGCCGGTGGCCTCACTGATTTAAGGTGACGCGTGTGTTAAATAAAACTGATGTTGGAGTAATTAAGCTCAAAATATGAACATTGTTATGCTTTCTAAGTTTAACAAAACTCTGTCAGTAAAACTGCTAGGCCTAGGTTGACCTTATTTGCAAAATATGCAAAAACAAATATTTATCAGGACAACTATTATAACATATATGAGACATCTCATTTGTTATGGTTTCCTGTCTTTCACACAAGATAAATGTTATTTGAGCTAATTTCTATGTGCAGGTATGAGGATGTAGGTACGAAGGAGCAGCTCGGCAGTTACTTACAAAAAGGTATTAAGTTTTGCCTACAAATATGCAGTATCATGAATACGTGGGTTCACTGAACTTGGGATTTACATATAACCGCACTTCCACTTCTCCCTCTTCTAATTCTAATGTGGTAATTTGTTTGATATTTTTAGGCTTGGGCACTCTCATAAATGGCTCCATTTTTGTTTACCTTCTACTGATCTGTAACAAAGATGATTTCTCTGTTGCCGTTGAGGTAAATGACCATTCATAATCGTACGTGCGATTTCTACACATTTTTAAGGCTCATAAATGGCTCCAGGATTTCTCTGGTGGCGAGATACATCTCCTTAGCTAAGTTGAAAGCCACTCAGAGACCATATGGCAGAGATACAATTGGCTAAGGAGATGTAAATGACCATATGGCAGAGATACAATTGGCTAAGGATTTGACCTATGAGGAAAAGCCACTCAGAATACTGGATCAAACAGAAAGGGTCACTCGCAGCAAAGAAATAAGGTTTTACAAGGTTCAGTGGGAGCATCACACCGGAGAAGAAGCAACCTGGGAAAGAGAGGAACTTTTAAGGACTGCATACCCAGAATTTTTTTCCCAAGCAATCGAATCTCGAGGACGAGATTCATCTTAAGTGGGGGAGGTTTGTGAAAGCCTGGATTTTTGCTTTCTCTCTTTTTTCGGACTTGCCTTCTCTTTTCTTCTGGACGTGGTTTTTACCGTGGTTTTTGCCCTGGCTTGATTTGGATTTTGAATCATTTCAAATGGACTTGTCACTTGGGCATATCCTTGACTTTCACCCAAGTGACCTATCTAATTTATTCCTTTGATAAATCCCCAAAATAATCAAATGAATATTTTTCATAAAAGAAAAATATTCATTTTTCTCTCTGAAATTCAATTCAGAAACTTGTGCTCCAAAGCAACCCCAATTTTTCTTTCCCAGAAAAATCTGAAATAATTCCTGAATATTCTTAGAACCTTAGCACACCTTCCCATGCAAAAATATTGCATCACTTTTTATAATATTTTGCTGTAGAAAATCATTTCTCTTCTGGCCCAAAATTCCAGTTTGTACAGCAAGTACATTTTTCCTTGAGCTTTTGGGCTTGATCTTTCTTGAGCTTAAGCACCTTCCTAAGAAACCCTAAACCCCAGGAGATCAGCCCTAATGGCCTTCTAGAAGGTGGCCAAACTTGGCGACCAAGTTTCTGGTCAGAAACTAGTCAGCTTAGTAGAGTCAAGTCTGGTCGACCTGGGCATGAGCTATCACCTCTCCTAGACTAAACACTGCACAGACAAACGCGTAGACAAGGTTTGGACGAGCCTGGGCGTCGTTTTGACCATGCCAGCTTGGTGACCGCGCGAGGACACGGCGCCTGTCAACGTCTCGACGCGCTCTGGCTGGCGCTTTCCTCTCTGTATCGCGCGTGCTCGTTCCAGCACTCGCCGACTCCTGCCGTGCCGCACCTACAGTGTCGACACATCACTCTTCACCGCTCCCTGGCACTCGCCGACGCCGGAGCCGCCGCAGCAAGCACGGGCGTGTCGTGGCCAAAATGCCACAGTGCGCGCGTGCGCTTGTCCACTTCCTCCACCGCCTCCTGTGCAAGTCCGCGAGCGTGGGCAAGCTACTGCGTTGATGCTGAGTGTTTGCCCCCTCGCCTTGGAGCTTCTCGTCGCCGTTCGCCGCGTGTCCAGAGAGCTCCGGCGGCGACATGTCCCCCTCTCGCTCTGGCTATATATAGCGCTCCCCTCCTCGATTTCTAGCCAAGCACCACTCCACACCACCTCCACGAACACGTAGAACGACCCCAGCTCGATCGGGCAGGCCTCTGGCCGTCGCCCCGACCAGAGGACTCCGGCGATCCCCGCAGGCCAGCCGCTGCTCTCCGGTGCCTCTCGAGCTCAAGCAACTGCTTGGGCGGGCATTGGTGGTCTGTTGGTGCTGCCTAGACGCCGCTGAGCCCTCGGAGCCGCCCCTAGCCCAAGCAGAGATACAATTGGCTAAGGATTTGACCTATGAGGAAAAGCCACTCAGAATACTGGATCAAACAGAAAGGGTCACTCGCAGCAAAGAAATAAGGTTTTACAAGGTTCAGTGGGAGCATCACACCGGAGAAGAAGCAACCTGGGAAAGAGAGGAACTTTTAAGGACTGCATACCCAGAATTTTTTTCCCAAGCAATCGAATCTCGAGGACGAGATTCATCTTAAGTGGGGGAGGTTTGTGAAAGCCTGGATTTTTGCTTTCTCTCTTTTTTCGGACTTGCCTTCTCTCTTCTTCTGGACGTGGTTTTTACCGTGGTTTTTGCCCTGGCTTGATTTGGATTTTGAATCATTTCAAATGGACTTGTCACTTGGGCATATCCTTGACTTTCACCCAAGTGACCTATCTAATTTATTCCTTTGATAAATCCCCAAAATAATCAAATGAATATTTTTCATAAAAGAAAAATATTCATTTTTCTCTCTGAAATTCAATTCAGAAACTTGTGCTCCAAAGCAACCCCAATTTTTCTTTCCCAGAAAAATCTGAAATAATTCCTGAATATTCTTAGAACCTTAGCACACCTTCCCATGCAAAAATATTGCATCACTTTTTATAATATTTTTGCTGTAGAAAATCATTTCTCTTCTGGCCCAAAATTCCAGTTTGTACAGCAAGTACATTTTTCCTTGAGCTTTTGGGCTTGATCTTTCTTGAGCTTAAGCACCTTCCTAAGAAACCCTAAACCCCAGGAGATCAGCCCTAATGGCCTTCTAGAAGGTGGCCAAACTTGGCGACCAAGTTTCTGGTCAGAAACTAGTCAGCTTAGTAGAGTCAAGTCTGGTCGACCTGGGCATGAGCTATCACCTCTCCTAGACTAAACACTGCACAGACAAACGCGTAGACAAGGTTTGGACGAGCCTGGGCGTCGTTTTGACCATGCCAGCTTGGTGACCGCGCGAGGACACGGCGCCTGTCAACGTCTCGACGCGCTCTGGCTGGCGCTTTCCTCTCTGTATCGCGCGTGCTCGTTCCAGCACTCGCCGACTCTTGCCGTGCCGCACCTACAGTGTCGACACATCACTCTTCACCGCTCCCTGGCACTCGCCGACGCCGGAGCCGCCGCAGCAAGCACGGGCGTGTCGTGGCCAAAATGCCACAGTGCGCGCGTGCGCTTGTCCACTTCCTCCACCGCCTCCTGTGCAAGTCCGCGAGCGTGGGCAAGCTACTGCGTTGATGCTGAGTGTTTGCCCCCTCGCCTTGGAGCTTCTCGTCGCCGTTCGCCGCGTGTCCAGAGAGCTCCGGCGGCGACATGTCCCCCTCTCGCTCTGGCTATATATAGCGCTCCCCTCCTCGATTTCTAGCCAAGCACCACTCCACACCACCTCCACGAACACGTAGAACGACCCCAGCTCGATCGGGCAGGCCTCTGGCCGTCGCCCCGACCAGAGGACTCCGGCGATCCCCGCAGGCCAGCCGCTGCTCTCCGGTGCCTCTCGAGCTCAAGCAACTGCTTGGGCGGGCATTGGTGGTCTGTTGGTGCTGCCTAGACGCCGCTGAGCCCTCGGAGCCGCCCCTAGCCGTCGTCTTCAACCTCTCTGGCGTAACCCGTCTGCCACTGTAGCTTGCAATCTCAACTGCGAGCAGCTCCGTCCACCCCACGCCAAGCCACGGGTACGGGCAGGTGCGCCACGAGCCCCGCTTCAATCCTATCCCTCTAGCCTAGCCCCAAACCCCCTCGTCGCCGGCGTGAGCTCCGGCGAAGCGCCGCCCCTCTCTGATCACGATCTCTGATGAGGACATGACTACCTTGGATACGACCAAAAATATTGCATACATGCATATTTGTCAGGTGATTTCTAGTGCAAACTATTCAATAATCTATTTAGGTTATTCAGAACAAAAATACTTCACACACTTTTGTGTTTTGTCTAATTGCAGGTGTATGGGACATTTGTACAATCCACATATGAAGATAAGGCAAAAGGAGAAGTTTAGGTTCTGTTCAAAAAGTCCTCTCACGTCACTTTTGGGCCAAGAGAAGATAGAGTCCAAGTCTCTCACGTTCTGGATTCAGATTCGGACTGCACAGACATACCTGACTCAAAACGCCAACAACTTTTTCATACGGACTCCGAATTGGGTGATTCTTTTTTTGTTGGAAACTAGATTTCGTGCTCTTTCCAACCCAATTGGATTCACCTTTAAATTCGTCCGGAGCATTGAGTTATGGTCGAAACAATCTGACGTTGCACCAGAATCCGAGTCAAACTACAAGTCCAAAGGTGTTGCATCACCTCCACTTGGGTCCATGAGCCTTGTACAACTTAGGGTTGGTTTTAGGCTGCCTTGGGACGTCCTCCCACCTCCTTGGCCGCCACCCCTTGCTCCTATATAAGTAGATCCATGTAGTAGCTTTTTCCTTGGGATTTGTTTAGTTAAAAGTTAGCCATTGCAACTTCGTGTACTTCGTTTGTGTCCAACGACCAGACCAAGACCACTTACGGATCCCCACCATTATCAATACTTCATATATATTCGCAATATTCAGATTGCATTATCATATTCTTGCTCGTTCTTCGATTGCTTGCAGGAATAGACCTTCGTGGTCAGGCTGATCGTGCTTCCGGCATCATCAGTAACCTCAGGAGATTGGTTTAGCGATTGCTAAGGCGCAACGTCGTGCACGTTTGTAGTCGGATCGTCAAAGTCGACTCCACCAAATCGATAGTTATCATCTCATCGAAAGATTGGGACACCCTCGCCTCTATCAATCTCCCTCTCTCTCTCCTGACGCGCGGGACCCACCTATCGGTCTCACCACTCACGCCCGAAGCGGTATGAGTGGAGGCGTCTTTCCAGTTTACGCCTTCGACGTCACCCCCCTGGTTTTCTGTTTAATTCAAATATTATTCAGAAATTTGACTAAACTTTGACCACCCACCATTTCTAAACCATAATTCCAAATGAATTGATTCTTTTTGCATTGTCTTTGTTTCAGAAAGCTCTAGCAGCACGCCAAAGGGTGGATTTTTCCTTGCTGTCTAGAATTTCTGGTGCTATTCAGAGAGGTTTTTGATAATTATTTTTGTGGTTTTAAATTCTTTTCAGAAGGAGAAGCTTGTCTTGAAGCCAACCAAGAGGGGTGTGATCCTCCTCTACACTAAGGCAAGCCACACCAGCATTTGGATGGTGTTATTTCAATATCTATGATTTTCTACTTGAATATGAGTTCTTATTTGCATTTAAAATTTGATAAAATAAATTTGGTTAATTGCTAGTTACTTTATCATGCTTGATATGCTTGTTTTAGTTACTGGTTGAATGCATGAACTTGTTTGGCTAAGTAGAGTAAAATTTTGCACTAGACATATGGCTATGGAAATTAATGAAAGTTATTTTATTAAGTGATATTTTCAATTAAATGATGAACTAATAAAAATATTGCTTGATAAATAAAATGAGTTATAACCAGAGAAGTTTTGGTTCTAAGTATTGCAAGATGTTTATACTATTAAGTTTGATCCATGACTATGAGTTGTTTGCATTGCATGACGAGTAGTTGCATGATTATGGCATTATATCATGTTATTGATAAAAAGTTTTTATCAAAGCTAAACTTGATTAAGTTCAACTTGAATATGATGTTGATCACATCATGGTGCCACTGAATCAGGTTTTTAATTCAGTGCGACCACATTTACCTTGTGGGAATGTCTTGATTCGGTCCTTTGTTGTGGCTCTCACCGGTGCCTCCCGCGAGGGAAGGTTATAGGCGTGCATACCCTGGCCCGGTAGGCAGACATAACCTTGTGTGCTCGTTTTTGTTTTTATGGTACCTTGTCCCCGTTTGGGACCGTTTTGCCATGACGGTGGTCGTTTGTGTCTTTGGTAGACACGGGGCCACCCAGGACCTAGCCCTGAGAGGGAGTTGGTCGAAGTGGCCGGGGAGTGTGCATGACAAAGGGAGGGTTTCGTCGGAATGGTTTGGTCCACCCGAATGGGAATGCGAGGCCAGGTGTTCAGTAGTGTGGGTAAAGTGTGCTACCTCTGCAGAGTGTATTTAATCTATCAATAGCCGCGTCCTCGGTTATGGGCATAACTCGTGAGTAAGTCACACCATGGATCAACTTTTACAATAAATCTTGCAAACTAAGTGATTGTTGTGATGCATTGGTTCGTGATGAATCATGAACTCTTGAGGTGTAAATGAGTGATTAGTTTCAGGTGTGACCCCGGTGTGGTCACCGTTTGGTTACGAGGTAACCGTCTGGTAAGCGAGTCCGTGTGAATCGGTGCATGTTTTGTTTGCATTGCATCTGTAGTATTTCTTGCATTGAATTAATCTGATTAATTATCATGATATTGTCTGTCATCGTGCTTATGTTTGTTGTGAGCTTGCAAGTACATTCAATGTACTGACCTGGCGTGTTATGCCAGCTTTCAGGCAAGTCGGTTCGCATCGGAGCGCATCTCGTGTCTAGGCCGTGTCCACGTCGGTGTCCCTGTGCTATGGAGTTCCACTTCGTCGTTCTTCCGCTGCCGCGTAGTTCATGCAATCGAGGCCCCGTCATGTTCATTAAATAATGTACATACTGTCCAGCAGCACCGTGTGTGCCGCTTGGCCTCGTGTATCGATGTAATATCAGACCTATGTAATCCACTAGCATCAATAAAGTGGTTGTTTCTGTACCATGTTGTTGTGTATTGCCAGAAGACTCGACCTCTGGGTTGGCAATGCAGGGTAAACCGGTTGCTCTGAGCCGGGGTGCCACATGGGCGGACGGCCGTCGATCTGCGGCGGCGGCCCTCGTGACGTGGTGGCCCTCCGTCTCGCGAGGAACACGCGCAGCGTGGGGGCAGCTCGGCCACGGAGATGTGGATCTCGACGAGGCGCCGTCGGGTTCCTGGCGGCAGGCGGGCGACACGGTCGTCGGCGTGCACGTAGGCGGGGGGGGGGGGGGGGGCGGCGTTGCCGTGCCATGGCGCGAGCGGCGCGGATCTGGCACGGCCGCCGGCGCGCGAGGTGGAGGGGGAGTGGAGCTGCGCGGACGGCGCAGATTTGGCGCAGCTGCCGACACGCGTGTGGAGCGAAGGAGTGGTGCTGCTATTCGGCGTCGCTTTCTCTCTTGGGGGCATCGTTCTGCAGGTGGATCCGGTCAGAGCGGCTCGTGGCCATCGGGGTCGTAGCTGCGCTCCGTGGAGTGCAGTGTTGTTCTCCAACCACTTAGGGTTGCTGTTTTTATTTTTCCTCGATCTTCGGATCTTCACCATGTTATGTTTTCGTTGCTTCCTACTAAATCTGAATCAAGCCAGTAATTTGCTGGATCATTCAAAAAAAATATTTTTTATGTTTGTGAACAAGTATTAAATGCTTGAGTTAAAATTCTGAAACATTTCTAAAAGATTTTGGACGCCGATAACGCCCACACGTGCGGCATACTAGACATCCATCGGCATGAGCAGGAGGCAGCCCACATGGATTGTGTGTGGGCGAACATTATAATTGCTCGCACATGTGGGCGCAGCTACTTCGTGCCACACGCCCAACAAGTACTACTCATATTCACCCCGCGCGTGTGGCACGAAGCAAAAATGCCCACACGTCCTGACGCAGCTACGTTAGGTACCCGTGGGATGACGATTTAGTTGCCATCCGGGATGGCAAATGTAGTTGTAAAAGCATGACAACTCTATCTGTTTTGGTTAACTATAGTTGTCATGTCTAATTTATGGTAGTTGCCGCGTGTAATCAAACCATGGTTGCCGTATGTGATTAACTACTTGCCACATATGGTCAAACAGTAGTTGCCATGTGTGTTTACCTAGTTGCCACGTGTGGTCCAACCATAGTTGCCATGTATGGTTAATCACAGTTGTCATGTGTGTTTATCTGGTTGCCACGTACGCGCAACTGCAGTTGCCGTCTAGCAACGAATCATAGTTGCCATGTGTGTTTATCTAGTCACCACGTACGTGTAACTGCAGTTGCCATCCCACAACGTACGAATGTCGTGTGGGCGAAAAGCAGTTCACCCACTGCGCAGCTGACAAACCGAGTGCTGCGGACGTGTGGGCGGACTCTCCAACACCCACACACCAGCCCGTCCTACGTGGCATAAAAATCTGGCAAAACATGCCAAGATTCGTGCAAACACAAACGGACGTTGATCCATGCGTGTGGGCGTGATGCAAACGCCCACACGTGTGGGCGTTAGTATTTTCGAAGATTTTTAAACATTCTCAGAATTTTCATCAACATTTTTTTTATTTGCCATTTCACAAACTTTTCCTATATTATATATATGCAATGTCTATCTAGCGGTTTGCGCTGCTCCGGTGTTTGGTATTGAACATGTCTAGCACTAAACGCGTGCAGTGACATCCCTAAATTAACGACATACCTGATATCGACGCCAATATTAACCAAGTAAGTAAAATTCATTCGTTTTGTTAAAGTATCGATTTATGCAATTTGAAATTGTGCAGCATCGGTTGGGGATACCCAAAAAAACAGAAAACCAAAGAAGGAGGGGAACGTGGGAGGAAAAAACCAGGTGAGAGGTGGAGGCCATAAAACGAGCTTCCCTTTAATAATACTTTCTCCGTTCCTAAATATAAGTCTTTTTAGACATTTTAAATGGACTACAACATACGAATGTATGTAGACATATTTTAGAGTATAGATTCACTTATTTTGCTTCGTATATTGTCACTTGTTGAAATCTTTAAAAAGACTTATATTTTAAAACGGAGGGAGTAGAAGAATGGTAGAGAATAATACTACTAGTAAAGATAGAGATACCAAAAAACAAGCTGCCCTGTTTCAGAAAAACCTGGCTGAACAACCTAAAGAAAATGAATAGATAATAAGAACAGAAAATCGGTGAGCAGCCGCGCTCAAACTGGGCCGACAGCCCACGAGCTCTCTCGCTAAGACCGACGATTCTTGGGCTCGTATGCAAACAAGCCCCTTTTGCCGGGAGCAACTAGTTAACGAGCGCTCCTTCGGGAGCCTCGCAACGATCAGCGCCACTTGGCGCGCTCTCAGCCATTCGCCACGTGTCGGGCTCTGGACGCTCCCTTCGGATTTTGTTTTTTTTATTTTTTCTTACGCGTTTTCGGCTTTTTAAACGGTTTTTTCTGGATTTTTTCGACGTTTTGGTTTTCCCCCGGTCTTTCTTAGCTTTTCGATAAAAAAATTCGAAAAAAAAAATTTTTGCGCGGAAAAACGCGTTTTCTTTTTTTTCCCTTTTGCGAAAGTCACGGTTTTTCTTCCGCGAGAGGCACGGTTATGCTTTATCGAGAGTCACGGCCGTGCCTTTCGGAAACGAAAAAAAATGCGTTTTCTGTTCTTTTTTCTTTCGCGAGAGTCACGGTTTTGTTTCCGCGAGAGGCACGGTTGTGCTTTCGCGAGAGTCACTGCCGTGCCTCTCGGAAAGGGAAAAACAAAACGCGTTTTCTGTTTTTTTTTTTCGTGAGAGTCGCGGTTTTGCTTCCGCGAGAGGCACGGTTGTGCTTACGCGAAAGTCACAGCCGTGCCTCTCGAAAAGGGAAAAAATACGCGTTTTCTGTTTTTTTCTTTCGCGAGAGTCACGGTTTTGCTTTCGCGAGAGGCACGGTTGTGCTTTCGCGAGAGCCACGGCCGTGCCTCTCGGAAACGGAAAAAAAAACGCGTTTTCTGTTTTTTTTCTTCCACGAGAGTCACGGTTTTGCTTCCACAAGAGGCACGGTTGTGATTTCGCGAGAGGCACAGGCATGCCTCTTTCGGAAAGGGAAAAAACCGTGCTCCCGGTTCGGTTTTTTCGCCCGGTTTTCTTCGTGAAAAAAATTTCGTCAAAA
Source organism: Triticum aestivum (assembly GCF_018294505.1). Classification (NCBI taxonomy): domain Eukaryota; kingdom Viridiplantae; phylum Streptophyta; class Magnoliopsida; order Poales; family Poaceae; genus Triticum; species Triticum aestivum. The sequence goes on from NC_057811.1 coordinate 450,020,835, forward strand.
CCTATCAACATGGGATCTAGTTTTGAAGATCTCGACGCGAGGAATCCAACGGTGAAAACGGTTCGAGATTTGGACGCACGGTTTAAGAGATAAAACGTTTTGAATAAGCGTATCTACGAAAAAAAGGAAAACTTTCAGGTTGCGACAAGTGGCGCGCTGCATGTGCATCACTTGTCGCGACCTGGGAAAGTGAAGTGTTCTTTGCAACGAGTACTCATTAATTAGTGATTTCGCCTTCTGCCTAAAAAAGGAACAACTCATATCCAAACAAGGCCTAAGCCCGGTCGAAGTGCCGCCCAGGTCATCCAAATTCCGAAGGCGGGTTGGTTTCGGATTCTCAAAACAACTATGAGCCCCCCCAGTCCCAACCCCCTCCGCCGAGCCGAACACAGAATCGGCGGCGCGCTCTCGGATGGCAGAGCGAGGGCCGGGAGGAGGCCCAGGCGGCGGCGACCGGGGGAGACCCTCGACCATCAACAGCCACGCCCCTCCTCCTCCTCTCTCAAGATCCCCTCTCCGAGCCATACGAATCCTTGCTCCACCATCGCCCGAATCCCCCATCCGAGCCATCTGAATGCTTGCCGCACCGTCGCCCATACGACGAACTGCGGCTCCAAGCGCGCGCGTACCGCGTCTAACCGCAACCCGCTGCCCCATGATCCCGACGATGATGCTCATAACTGGTGCGCGTGTGCCCTCTCGCTTTCTGTGGAAAGTACGATCTTGCTTTCTGTGGAAAGTACGATCTTGATCTGATCTGTTGTTTTGCCGGCTTGCAGCAGGGACTGGGCGAGTCTCGGGGAAGGTCCGGCGGGGCTCATCGCCGAGCGCGTCCTCGCCAACGACGTGGCCGACTACGTCCGATTCCGCGCCGTGTGCGGCCCGTGGCGGCGGTGCTGCACCGACCCGCGCGGGCACAGCGCTCTGGACCGCCGGTTCCACCCCAGGCGGTGGGCCATGCTCCGGGAGAAGCTCGCCTCCCCCCACGCCCGCCGCTTCCTCAACGTCTCCACCGGCGAGTGCATAGAAACGGAAATCTTGGAGCTCCGCGAGCATGACGAGCTCGGGGTCACCCCCGAGGGCCTCATCATCTTGCTCCACGGGCGCACCCACGTCCGCCTGCTCAACCCGCTGACGCGCCAGCAGCTCACGGATCTCCCGCCGTTAACCACGCTGCTGCCTCCAGAGCGCCACTCCGACCTCCTTCCGGACCGTGATTTTCCTCTCAGAGCGTGGGGCTCCGGCATTGCCGCAGATGATTCCTCGGTCGTGCTTTGTTTCGACTCGCTATGCATTGTAGGCATCGCCAAGCCCGGCGACGAGCGCTGGACAATGGTCCGGTACAAGATTTCGGTGCACACAGCACCCTTGATGTTTGCAGGCCGCTTCTATTGCACCACAGAAAATGGCGTCTTGCTGCTAGAGACCAGTGAAGATGAGCCACCGCGCATGGAGGTGGCTGCCAGATTGCGAAAGCCAATCTCCGCGATGTTAAATGATAGCGCACACCTGGTGAATAACGACGGGGAACTGATGCTGGTGCACCGCACGATTCGGTACCTTAGGAATAGGTCAAGGAGGAGGACGTATCACGTTTATAAGGTGGATTTGGACACCGGGACTCTATTCCCGGTCAAGAGCCTGGGCGGCCGAGCATTGTTCATGGGCATGCATTGCTCTTTTTCGGTTTCCACCAAGATTTTCCCCTCTATAAGCGGTGATACCATCTACTTGAGCTTTGATCTCAAGGAGAGAGTCCATGATGAAGAAATAGAGGCCTACCATCTGCCAAATGGAAGCACGAAATCTGCACATTACAACCTAGACAGCTCCGTGCCGTGGCCTCATAAAGTAGTGCCGGGGCCTCATACTCTCATTGATTGTTTCTCCTTGTGCAATACCGTTGAACCATGTCCAAAACATGTAGCATTGGTCAACCTCAGAGCAGCTTGAACGCTGGTCCAGCACCACTTACGAAGGAGCAGGTGAGGTGCTCCTGCAGAAATGAAACCATCCAAGGGTTAGAACAAACCCAAGGACAGCCAATTCCCATTGCAAGCACTCATTAGTAAAAGAGCCAATGGATTTGTAGCTGAAGTAGGGACGCAAAAACTGTTGAGATTAATTCTGTAAAAGGAAAATCTCCCCTTGCCCAACGGCCAAGCAGTTGCATCGCGCGGACGCCTGTGTCCCGGCAACCGACGCATCTCTCTGGAACCGACGCCTCCTCCGCTCGTCGTCTCTCCAGGAGATATATAAGCGTCCTGTAACCATCGTCAATAGCTATCGATCATTCTGATTCCGAACACGTGCACAATGCCCAAGCATCTGGTTATGCTGTATCAGCAATCTCAGGGACGCAAAGCACCTCAAGGGAAAATGTTTGAAGCCAACTTCAACCTTCATCCGTATAGCGCAAAAGGAGCTGGTGGTTCGCACGATGTTCCTCCTGGACCGAGCAACGCCGTGGTTCCCTATCTGCCTGAGGCTACTGCTGAAATGGAGAAAACGTTGATTGAGTACACCACAAACAACGTGTTTGGCGACTTTGACTAGTCCCTCAATCTCCTTAGTGATCTACTTAATTATGTCCATTTGTGATGATTGCAATAAGAACATAAGTTTGTTGTTGTCTTTATATTGCATTGTATCAGCACATTTGATATAATAAAGATTGTATTCTATATATTACTATGAGGTTTTCTTATTGAAAATTCTTTGTTTTATATAGTTTTCTACGGGGACAATCCGATGGAAGAGGAATTATGCCTTGTGGACAGTGGTACCACAAACTCCATACTGAGGGAGATGAAATATTTCCAAACTCTGAAAAAGATGAATGGAGATATTCTAACTATCGCTCGACGTGATACAGTGATTGTTGGTACTGGACGTGCCATATTCACCCTCCCAAGCGGTACAAAAGTGACGATTGAGGATGCTTTATTGTATCCCGACTCATCACGTACCCTGATCAGTTATCGAGATATCCGTAAGAATGGTTTTCACATTGAAAACCATGAAGACAACAAAGAGGAGTATCTACTCTTTACTAAAGATGACGATATGGCAAAAAGGTACATGAGAAAATTCCTTCTCTATCGTCTGGTTTGCACTATACGTACATCAAACCCGTGGAACAGGTTGCATACAAAGTAATTTTTCAGAATGTTCACGCATTCCAAACCTGGCATGATTGCCTAGGTCATCCTGGAATAGGGATGATGAGAAAAATTACTAGCAATTCCATTGGTCATAATTTGCTTGAGTCAAAATTTTCTCAATCTTCTGATTTTGTGTGCACATCTTGTGCCATGGGAAAGCTAATTTTGAGGCCCTCGCATCTCAAAATACAAGCTGAACCACTTCAGTTCCTTGAACGTATTCAAGGAGACATTTGTGGTCCCATTCAGCCATTATCTGGACCTTTCAGGTATTTCATGGTTCTCATTGACGCACCTACACGATGGTCACATGTGTGTCTTCTATCCACACGGAACCATGCATTTGCCAAGATAATGAGGCAACACTACTAGAAAAATGCTTATACATAGAATCTTAGCAGTAGCGCCTGTTTGGGCGCCCACGCTACTGGTATGTACCAGTAGCGCTGGTTGGCGCGGGCCGCGCTGCTGTTTAGCGGGCCGCCGGGGCCAAAAGGGCAGGCCACTTAGCTGTACCATGTGATGTGCGCTACAGCTAGTGGGCTTAGCAGTAGCGCTGGCCCATTACCCGCGCTGCTGTTAAGCCCACTCCCTCCCCCACGTGCCCCCTGGCCTGCTCGCGCCCCTCGGCCTCATCACTCAGCTCACTCACACACTCCACACTCCTCCCTCAATCCCCCGCGCGCCGCCGTCCATCCCCGCAGGCTGCCGTCCCCCGCGCCGGCCCTCCTCCCTGCATCGGCCGCCCTCGCCTGCGCCAGCCCTCCTCCCCGCCGGCCGCCCTCCCGCGCCGGTTGCCCCCCCCCCCCCGCGCGCTGGCCCTCCTCCACCGAGAGGTACATCCTCCTCCTCCCTAGTTTCTTTTGAACCCTAGCAAGTTGAAAAATTTAGGTTTTTAATCTTAGTTGTTTAATCGTAGGAAAATGTAGTATGAAACCTAGCTAGTTAATCTTAGGATAATGTAGTATGAATCTTAGGATAATGTAGGTTTTTAATCTTAGTTGTTTAATCTTAGGATAATGTAGTATGAACCCTAGCTAGTTAATCTTAGGATAATGTAGTATGAATCTTAGGATAATGTAGTATGAACCCTAGCTAGTTAATCTTAGGATAATGTAGTATGAATCTTAGGATAATGTAGTATGAACCCTTGTTGGGGAACGTAGTAATTTCAAAAAAATTCCTACGCACACGCAAGATCATGGTGATGCATAGCAACGAGAGGGGAGAGTGTTGTCCACGTACCCTCGTAGACCGACAGCGGAAGCGTTATCACAACGCGGTTGATGTAGTCGTACGTCTTCACGATCCGACCGATCAAGTACCGAACGTACGGCACCTCCGAGTTCTACACACGTTCAGCTCGATGACGTCCCTCGAACTCCGATCCATCCGAGTGTTGAGGGAGAGTTTCGTCAGCACGACGGCGTGGTGACGATGATGATGTTCCACCGACGCAGGGCTTCGCCTAAGCTCCGCAACGGTATTATCGAGGTATAATATGGTGGAGGGGGCACCGCACACGGCTAAGAGATCTCAAGGATCAATTGTTGTGTCTATGGGGTGCCCCCTGCCCTCGTATATAAAGGAGCAAGGGAGGAGCAGGCCGGCCCTAGGAGGGGGCGCACCAAGTGTGGAGTCCTACTAGGACTCCCTAGTCCTAGTAGGATTCCACCTCCCATATGGAATAGGAAAAGAGGAAGGGAAAAAGAGAAGGAAGGAAGGGGGCGCCCCCCTTCCCTAGTCCAATTCGGACCAGACCAAGGGGAGGGGTGCGGCCACCCTTGAGGCCCTTTTCCTTCTTTCCCGTATGGCCCAATAAGGCCCAATACGTATTCCCGTAACTCTCCGGTACTCCGAAAAATACCCGAATCACTCGGAACCTTTCCGAAGTCCGAATATAGTCGTCCAATATATCGATCTTTACGTCTCGACCATTTCGATACTCCTCGTCATGTCCCCGGTCTCATCCGGGACTCCGAACTCCTTCGGTACATCAAAACTCAATAAAACTGTCATCGTAACGTTAAGCGTGCGGACCCTACGGGTTCGAGAACTATGTAGACATGACCGAGACACGTCTCCGGTCAATAACCAATAGCGGGACCTGGATGCCCATATTGGCTCCCACATATTCTACGAAGATCTTTATCGGTCAGACCGCATAACAACATACGTTGTTCCCTTTGTCACCGGTATGTTACTTGCCCGAGATTTGATCGTCGGTATCTCGATACCTAGTTCAATCTCGTTACCGGCAAGTCTCTTTACTCGTTCCGTAACACATCATCCCGCAACTAACTCATTAGTTACAATGCTTGCAAGGCTTATAGTGATGTGCATTACCGAGTGGGCCCAGAGATACCTCTCCGACAATTGGAGTGACAAATCCTAATCTCGAAATACGCCAACCCAACAAGTACCTTTGGAGACACCTGTAGAGCACCTTTATAATCACCCATTTACGTTGTGACGTTTGGTAGCACACAAAGTGTTCCTCCGGTAAACGGGAGTTGCATAATTTCATAGTCATAGGAACATGTATAAGTCATGAAGAAAGCAATAGCAACATACTAAACGATCGAGTGCTAAGCTAACGGAATGGGTCAAGTCAATCACGTCATTCTCCTAATGAGGTGATTTCGTTAATCAAATGACAACTTATGTCTATGGCTAGGAAACATAACCATCTTTGATTAACGAGCTAGTCAAGTAGAGGCATACTAGTGACACTCTGTTTGTCTATATATTCACACATGTATTATGTTTCCGGGTTAATACAATTCTAGCATGAATAATAAACATTTATCATGATACAAGGAAATAAATAATACTTTATTATTGCCTCTAGGGCATTTTTCCTTCAGTCTCCCACTTGCACTAGAGTCAATAATTTAGTTCACATCGCCATGTGATTTAACATCAATAATTCACATCACCATGTGATTAACACCCATAGTTCACATCTCTATGTGACCAACACTCAAAGGGTTTACTAGAGTCAATAATCTAGTTCACATCGCTATGTGATTAACACCCAAAGAGTACTAAGGTGTGATCATGTTTTGATTGTGAGATAATTTTAGTCAACGGGTCTGTCACATTCAGATCCGTAAGTATTTTGCAAATTTCTATATCTACAATGCTCTGCACGGAGCTACTCTAGCTAATTGCTCCCACTTTCAATATGTATCTAGACTGAGACTTAGAGTCATCTAGATTTAGTGTCAAAACTTGCATCGACGTAACCCTTTACGACGAACCTTTTGTCACTTCCATAATCGAGAAACATATCCTTATTTCACTAAGGATAATTTTGACCGCTGTCCAGTGATCTACTCCTAGATCACTATTGTACTCCCTTACCAAAATCAGTGTAGGGTATACAATAGATCTGGTACACAGCATGGCATACTTTATAGAACCTATGGCCAAGGCATAGGGAATGACTTTCATTCTCTTTCTATCTTCTGCCGTGGTCGGGCTTTGAGTCTTACTCAATTTCACACCTTGTAACACAGGCAAGAACTCTTTCTTTGACTGTTCTATTTTGAACTACTTCAAAATCTTGTTAAGGTATGTACTCATTGAAAAAAACTTATCAAGCGTCTTGATCTATCTCTATAGATCTTGATGCTCAATATGTAAGCAGCTTCACCGAGGTCTATCTTTGAAAAACTTCTTTCAAACACTCCTTTATGCTTTGCAGAATAATTCTACATTATTTCCGATCAACAATATGTCATTCACATATACTTATCAGAAATGCTGTAGTGCTCCCACTCACTTTTTGTAAATACAGGCTTCACCGCAAGTCTGTATAACACTATATTCTTTAATCAACTTATCAAAGTGTATATTCCAACTCCGAGATGCTTGCACCAGTCCATAGATGGATCGCTGGAGCTTGCACATTTTGTTAGCACCTTTAGGATTGACAAAACCTTCTGGTTGCATCATATACAACTCTTCTTTAATAAATCCATTAAGGAATGTAGTTTTGTTTATCCATTTGCCATATTTCATAAAATGCGGCAATTGCTAACATGATTCAGACAGACTTAAGCATAGATACGAGTGAGAAACTCTCATCGTAGTCAACATCTTGAACTTGTCAAAAACCTTTTTGCGACAATTCTAGCTTTGTAGATAGTGACACTACTATCAGCGTCCGTCTTCCTCTTGAAGATCCATTTATTCTCAATGACTCGCCGATCATTGGGCAAGTCAATCAAAGTCCATACTTTGTTCTTATACATGGATCTCATCTCAGATTTCATGGCCTCAAGCCATTTTGCGGAATCTGGGCTCATCATCGCTTCCTCATAGTTCGTAGGTTCGTCATGGTCAAATAACATGACCTCCAGAACAGGATTACCATACCACTCTGGTGTGGATCTCACTCTGGTTTACCTACGAGGTTTGGTAGTAACTTGATCTGAAGTTTACATGATCATCATCATTAACTTCCTCACTAATTGGTGTAGGAGTCACAGGAACAGGTTTCTGTGATGAACTACTTTCCAATAAGGGAGCAGGTACAGTTACCTCATCAAGTTCTACTTTCCTCCCACTCACTTCTTTCGAGAGAAAACTCCTTCTCTAGAAAGGATCCATTCTTAGCAACGAATGTCTTGCCTTCGGATCTGTGATAGAAGGTGTACCCAACTGTCTCCTTTGGGTATCCTATGAAGACACATTTCTCCGATTTGGGTTTGAGCTTATCAGGATAAAACTGTTTCACATAAGCATCGCAACCCCAAACTTTAAGAAACGACAACTTTGGTTTCTTGCCAAACCACAGTTCATAAGGCGTCGTCTCAACGGCTTTTGATGGTGCCCTATTTAACGTGAATGTAGTTGTCTCTAATGCATAACCCCAAAACGATAGTGGTAAATTGGTAAGAGACATCATAGATTGCACTATATCCAATAAAGTACGGTTATGACGTTCGGACACACCATTATGCTGTGGTGTTCCAGGTGGCGTGAGTTGCGAAACTATTCCGCATTGTTTCAAATGTAGACCAAACTCGTAACTCAAATATTCTCCTCCACGATCTGATCGTAGAAACTTTATTTTCTTGTTATGATGATTTTCAACTTCACTCTGAAATTCTTTGAACTTTTCAAATGTTTCAGACTTATGTTTCATTAAGTAGATATACCCATATCTGCTTAATCATCTATGAAGGTGAGAAAATAACGATATCCGCCACGAGCCTCAACATTCATCGGACCACATACATCTGTATGTATGATTTCCAACAAATCTGTTGCTCTCTCCATAGTTCCGGAGAACGGTGTTTTAGTCATCTTGCCCATGAGGCACGGTTCGCAAGTACCAAGTGATTCATAATCAAGTGGTTCCAAAAGTCCATTAGTATGGAGTTTCTTCATGCGCTTTACACCAATATGACCTAAATGACAGTGCCACAAATAAGTTGCACTATCATTATTAACTTTGCATCTTTTGGCTTCAATATTGTGATTATGTGTATCACTACGATCGAGATCCAACAAACCATTTTCGTTGGTGTGTATGACCATAGAAGGTTTTTTATTCATGTAAACAGAACAATAATTGTTCTCTAACTTAAATGAATAACCGTATTGCAAAAAAACATGATTAAATCATATTCATGCTCAATGCAAACACCAAATAACACTTATTTAGTTTCAACACTAATCCCGAAAGTACAGGGAGTGTGCGATGATGATCATATCAATCTTGGAACTACTTCCAACATACATCGTCACCTCGCCTTTTACTAGTCTCTGTTTATTCTGCAACTCCCGTTTCGAGTTACTACTCTTAGCAACTGAACCAGTATCAAATACCGAGGGGTTGCTATAAACACTAGTAAAGTACACATCAATAACTTGTATATCCAATATACCTTTGTTCACTTTGCCATCCTTCTTATCCACCAAATAGTTGGGGTAGTTCCGCTTCCAGTGACCAGTCCCTTTGCAGTAGAAGCACTTAGTCTCAGGCTTAGGACCAGACTTAGGCTTCTTCAATTGAGCAGCAACTTGCTTGTCGTTCTTCTTGAAGTTCCCCTTCTTCCCTTTGCCCTTTTCTTGAAACTAGTGGTCTCGTCAACCATCAACACTTGATGTTTTTCTTGATTTCTACCTTCGTCGATTTCAGCATCACGAAGAGCTCGGGTATTACTTTCGTCATCCCTTGCATACTATAGTTCATCACGAAGTTCTACTAACTTGGTGATGGTGACTAGAGAATTCTGTCAATCACTATTTTATCTGGAAGATTAACTCCCACTTGATTCAAGCGATTGTAGTACCCAGACAATCTGAGCACATGCTCACTAGTTGAGCGATTCTCCTCCATCTTTTAGCTATAGAACTTGTTGGAGACTTCATATCTCTCAACTCGGGTATTTGCTTGAAATATTAACTTCAACTCCTGGAAAATCTCATATGGTCCATGACGTTCAAAACGTCTTTGAAGTCCCGATTCTAAGCCGTTTAAGCATGGTGCACTAAACTATCAAGTAGTCATCATATTGAGCTAGCCAAACGTTCATAACGTCTGCATCTGCTCCTGCAATAGGTCTATCACCTAGCGGTGCATCAAGGACATAATTTTTCTGTGCAGCAATGAGGATAATCCTCAGATCACGGATCCAATCCGCATCTTTGCTACTAACATTTTTCAACATAATTTTTCTCTAGGAACATATCAAAAATAAACACAGGGAAGCAACAACGCGAGCTATTGATCTACAACATAATTTGCAAAATACTATCAGGACTAAGTTCATGATAAATTTAAGTTCAATTAATCATATTACTTAAGAACTCTCACTTAGATAGAGATCCCTCTAATCCTCTAAGTGATCACGTGATCCATATCAACTAAACCATGTCCGATCATCACGTGAGATGGAGTAGTTTCAATGGTGAACATCACTATGTTGATCATATCTACTATATGATTCACGCTCGACCTTTCGGTCTCCGTGTTCCGAGGCCATATCTGTTATATGCTAGGCTCGTCAAGTTTAACCTGAGTATTCCGCGTGTGCAACTGTTTTGCACCCGTTGTATTTGAACGTAGAGCCTATCACACCCGATCATCACGTGGTATCTCAGCACAAAGAACTTTCGCAACGGTGCATACTCAGGGAGAACACTTATACTTTGATAATTTAGTGAAGGATCATCTTATAATGCTACCGTCAAACAAAGCAAGATAAGATGCATAAAGGATTAACATCACATGCAATCAATATAAGTGATATGATATGGCCATCATCATCTTTTGCTTGTGATCTCCATCTCCGAAGCACCGTGCTTGTGATCTCCATCTCCGAAGCACCGTCATGATCACCATCGTCACCGGTGCGACACCTTGATCTCCATCGTAGCATCGTTGTCGTCTCGCCAACTTATTGCTTTTACGACTATCGCTACCGCTTAGTGATAAAGTAAAACTATTACATGGCGATTGCATCTCATACAATAAAGCGACAACCATATGGCTCCTGCCAGTTGCCGATAACTCGGTTACAAAACATGATCATCTCATACAACACATTATATCACATCATGTCTTGACCATATCACATCACAACATGCCCTGCAAAAACAAGTTAGACGTCCTCTACTCACTTGTGTTCTACTCGTGCATAGCATCAACGCATAAAACCAGGCTCGGATGCCACTGTTGGGGAACGTAGTAATTTCAAAAAAAATTCTACGCACACGCAAGATCATGGTGATGCATAGCAACGAGAGGGGAGAGTGTTGTCCACGTACCCTCGTAGACCGACAGCGGAAGCGTTATCACAACGCGGTTGATGTAGTCGTACGTCTTCACGATCCGACCGATCAAGTACCGAACGTACGGCACCTCCGAGTTCTACACACGTTCAGCTCGATGACGTCCTTCGAACTCCGATCCAGCCGAGTGTTGAGGGAGAGTTTTGTCAGCACGACGGCGTGGTGACGATGATGATGTTCCACCGACGCAGGGCTTCGCCTAAGCTCCGCAACGGTATTATCGAGGTGTAATATGGTGGAGGGGGCATCGCACACGGCTAAGAGATCTCAAGGATCAATTGTTGTGTCTATGGGGTGCCCCCTGCCCTCGTATATAAAGGAGCAAGGGAGGAGGAGGCCGGCCCTAGGAGGGGGCGCACCAAGTGTGGAGTCCTACTAGGACTCCCTAGTCCTAGTAGGATTCCACCTCCCATATGGAATAGGAAAAGAGGAAGGGAAAAAGAGAAGGAAGGAAGGGGGCGTCCCCCTTCCCTAGTCCAATTCGGACCAGACCAAGGGGAGGGGCGGGGCCATCCTTGAGGCCCTTTTCCTTCTTTCCCGTATGGCCCAATAAGGCCCAATACGTATTCCCGTAACTCTCCGGTACTCCGAAAAATACCCGAATCACTCGGAACCTTTCCGAAGTCCGAATATAGTCGTCCAATATATCGATCTTTACGTCTCGACCATTTCGATACTCCTCGTCATGTCCCCGGTCTCATCCGGGACTCCGAACTCCTTCGGTACATCAAAACTCAATAAAACTGTCATCGTAACGTTAAGCGTGCGGACCCTACGGGTTCGAGAACTATGTAGACATGACCGAGACACGTCTCCGGTCAATAACCAATAGCGGGACCTGGATGCCCATATTGGCTCCCACATATTCTACGAAGATCTTTATCGGTCAGACCGCATAACAACATACGTTGTTCCCTTTGTCACTGGTATGTTACTTGCCCGAGATTTGATCGTCGGTATCTCGATACCTAGTTCAATCTCGTTACCGGCAAGTCTCTTTACTCATTCCGTAAC